>NC_142939.1:54289595-54394595 GCF_046866305.1 Octopus bimaculoides | reverse complement strand
AGAGAAAAAGAAGTGAGAGAAAGATTAATATATCACAGAATACACCTAAGAACTGCTTACACTCTGTCGCCGTTTAGAGGAATATGCGCGGCTGAGCTACTTTGCGTGTGTGTTTGTCTCCAGTGACCGCGTGAGTTTCGTTCTACGTTTCCATGTAGTGCCTAAAATAATAATACCGAAAGCGTGTATAGGATATACGTTCATGTATATATGAAATTGAAAATGTGAATGGCATGTATTCACACACACACACACACACACACACGTACACACACACACACAAACACACACGCATGTATATGTAAACGTATATGTGTATGAGGAAAGTAGCGTTATATATCCTGTAGGGTGCTTAATATAATGTTTGTTTCTACACATGCGCGCTCACACACGCACATGCACATACACACACACGTGCACACACACACATATTTATATGTAAATATATATTAAGTCATTTTGTAACAAATTTATCAATAACTACTGCCTACCCTGCGTATGTACACACACACACATATATATATATATAAGTATATACATAAGCAGGGTAGGCAGTAGTAATTGATAAACTAACTTGTTACAAATATATATATATATATATATATATATATATATATATATATATATATCAATACAGACATATATCTGCAGTTTATGTGTAAGTATAGAATCTAAGAAGTGTGTATATGTACGCCATGTGTGTGCATAACTGTTCGTCAAAGGAGGCTACATAAACATTATACGACGTCATAGATACACGTTATCCTCTCTGTGCGTGTGTGTATACAATGAATACATTAACGGGTGTATGTAACGACTTTGTTAATGTAAAAGTCATTTATCCCTCAATTCGTCCCACGTCTATAAAAATGCGTCTCACTAAATCCTTCCTTTTCACCCTCTCTCTTATACTCTTTCTCTCTCTCTCTCTAATCTATCTATCTATCTACATTTACACTTCTCTCTACTGCTCTCTGCTTCATTACGCCTTATTCTCTGTATCTCACTATCACCCCCCTCTCTCTCTCTCTCAGTCTCTCTCTTTTTCAATCAGTCATATTACGTATGTCTTTATGATTTAATAGATGAAATAAGAAAAAGCAGTTTTCATCCAATTCCTTTACTTGTTACAAAGATATTGGACTGCGGTCGTGCTGGTGTACAACACTTTAATGCTTGGTATTTATTCTATCAGTTCCTTTTTGCCGAACCGTTATGTTACGGGTACAATAATAAACCAACATCGGTTTTCACATGGTGTTGGTGACAAAGACGAAAATACACTCACACACCTTATGATGCGACAGGCTTCTTTCAGACTTTGTCAACTAAATCAACTCTTAAATTTTTGGTCGGCCTCGGGTCTGACAGAAGATACAAACCTAAGCTATCACGCAATGGGACCGAATTAGGAATCATTTGTTTGGGAAGCAAACTTCTTTATTTCATAAATTTTGCCATAAGGGCATTGCATAGAGGGGACAAACAAAGACAAACAAACAAAGAAGCTGCAGGCTGGACACGGACATTAATGAATGAAATGAATACAATAAGATGAGTAAAAATTGGGAGAGGCACCGGCACCCGCCGACCGACAACTCCTCAAAAACATAGTTCAATAAAAATCATCAACAAAACCAAATTAAGTCCTATGGTCCTCCACATCCGGTCCCCCAAGCAAGACTCCTGCTGCCTGCAGGACAACCCGCAATGGCTGGTCCAGCTTTATGATGGTGAAGTCCTTCCTGTCACATATCCTTTCAACTTTGTTACCTTCACTACCATACAAGACCTCCGCACACACCTGCGGAGGCCAATTTGGATAGTCTATAGCGGTCGAGTCGTACCGTTGACGATCCAAACAATTGTCTAAATAAAGTTAAACGGGCCCGTCCTTGAGGTAACAGAGGATAATCTCTGCTTCCTCGTCAGCGGGAGGGACCGCAGCTTGCTCTGCCAGTGGCACAATTTCCACTGGCAGAGCCTCCAGCTCCAGTGGCTCACTACCCACCGGAGGGGCCTCGGGTTCGACCGGCGGCACAATGGCGACCATCGTCCCTCTCCCGTTCCTTTTCTTTTTCTTCCTTTTATCGTCTGTGGGGGGTTGGGCCTCCACCGGCACAACCAGAGGGCCCTTCTCTTCACTCGCAGACTCCTCTCAAGGGGGGAGGGAGGGGCGACGGGCGCACTTTCTTTATCCTGCACCGGGGCCATTTCACGGCTCTTAGGGCAATTTTTCCTTATATGTCCAGGTTCCAGGCACCAATGACACCTGGGGGAGCGTCCCTCAAGCATCATAGGGTACCTGGCCCCTGCCATTTTCAAGAAGTCTGGAAGCAGAATGTCTCCTACTGCCACTGGGGTTCATAGGGTCAAATTAGCTTTAACTCCTTCCCAGTCAACAGCAGGCCCCATGCTGACATTCAGGAGCCTGGGCCCACTGTCCCCCAAGCCCCGCCGGATGGCATCAGAGATCCACTCAGCCTTGGTACCAGGGGGCAGTCCACATACCCAGGCTCTAGTGATTCCTTTCCCGCAGTAAGTGGGGAGGAACAAAATTCCTCCCCCTGCAGGGGCTGGCTGGCCGCTATGCCAACCTCTTCAGGGGAGTCAAATAGCAACCACACCGTTGCGTACTTGACTCCCCTTGTAATATAATAATTTTTGGCTGGCAAACAGCTCGCCAGCTCTTTCATTATTTTTTCCCTATTGAAGAGGGCAATGGCGTTGCCTGACCTGGAATAGGTCTGCAAGACCACTGTCCTCTTCTCTGTCTCTGCAATCCACTGTTTGGGTGGGACAGCCTCCCAATCCTAGACAGTGGCTTCATTTTTTTTTTTCCATGTCAAAGTGCCAAAAAAAAATGTTAAATACAAGTTCACCAAAAAAAAAACAAAAAAAACAACACGTAAAGCAGTTCACAGAAAATAAAGAAAAAACAATCCAGGCCTGTTGGTACTGCAACAAAATTCAGTGTTGCAACCGACGTAAAGCAGTTCACAGAAAAAGAAGAAAAAAAACAATTTTCGGCCACTAAGTACTCCTGGATTGCAATTGAATCCGGAACACAGCGACTGGCACAATTCTCTCTGAATAAATTGCTTTCATAAAGCGAATAAAAATTCAACTTTTTTTTTTCTATCTTTTTTTTTCTTGAAGTGGGGTACACCCCCAAAACAATATTTCTCACAATGAGAACAATTATTCACAAGAAAAAGTGAACCAATTGCTCAACTGCAGGCAGACCAATGCATACCATCCAGTAGGGACTCCTTGCTCGTAAAAAAATTAGTACAACAAACAACAAGCCCTCACCGGAACCAGAACACAAACAGTCTTACCTTGCAGCTGAGCTTCTTAATTCGCCACTAGCGTGATAAGAACCTTCAGTGCGAATTTTCGAATTTTCTTTTTGTTTTTCCCTCTCGGACGGAGTCGAAAGACTCACGTCCACACAGCTCGGCTGCAGTAGGACAAGTGGCAACCGGAAACGGAAGCAAACTTCTTGCCACGCTTGCCTATCAGTTTATTATTTCGTTTTACCTACAGAACCAGGAGGCGCTATTATTCCCTCCACTAAGGCGGCGAGCTTGCAGAAACGTTAGCACGCCGGGCGAAATGCTTAGCGGTATTTCGTCTGTGTGACACCGGTTGAAATGCTTAGCGGTATAACGACTCCGTGAATTTTGATTATTACTTATTATTTGACTGCGTCTGTACAGTAAGTGCAAGTTTCCACTGACTGTTTTTGTGTGATAGTCTTCGTTCGAAAACTATCGTGTGTTTCTCCTGTGGGGGAAACAGTAATTGCTGGTAAGATGCCGAATAGTGTATCTTCGCCTGGCGAAGAGGCGTCAACCGAGGGAAAAAATATAGAAAATTTATTGTTTGGAGAAGTTTCGGATTCTTCTGAAGAGGAGTTTCCAAATCTATCAAATTGTACCGTTACAAGGAGGAACATAAATGTGAAAAGCATACAAACGGAAGAAAAACAAAAAAGAAGTTTTGCATCGGCGGCTGGAGGTGGAACCCGCCAGCTGTCGACAAACAAAAGCGACATATTAAAATATAAAGACATGTTAAAAATTGAAAACGGTGTTGTCAAAGTTCAACCACCAGAAGAATTTTTATTAACAGAAAAAAAAAAACCCCAATTATTTTTAAAGTTTACTGCAAAAAAGAACGGAAAATCGAGCGAGTGAGCGAAGAAAGAATTGAACAATGTCTAAAGCCCATTTAGCAGGACATTACTTATCTAGCAAGAGGCAAAAAATTCGGTACCATTGAAACTGCACAAGTGCACTCTGTAAAATCCTTGGATACCGAGGATATAATTTTAATACCGATTTACATGGAGATGAGGACATCCAATGTAAAAATAACAAAGGTCCCACCTCAAATTGACCCAATGTGGTTGATGGCGGTGGTCCTGGCAAAGAAGGTAGAGGAGGTAAATATACTTCAAGCTATCGTCACCGTAAAACCATATTGGGTAGGCCACACGATCCACTTATTAATTCAAGGAGAACAGGCTGTAATTGAACAACTTCCAGAAAAAATAGAAGTTGGGGAGGAGTTGTTCCTCAACGTTTTTGTCGAGGGTCGAAAGCCCCGGTGTTTTTTGTGCGGCAAATTAGGCCACATTCGAAGGAACTGCATGGAAAATGCGGAAGACGAGGAAGAGGGGGAAGAAGAAGAAAAAGACGAAGAAAACAACAAACAAAAGAAAAATACAATCAGCAGCTCAACCGAGAGTGGCGACTACTACAGAACAACGACCAAAAAAGACTGCAAGAAGAGAAAAAGAGGGGAAAGGCATAATAGCTGTATACAGTAAAGATACTGAACTAATGAGAGACATTCAATTAATTAAGACTGCAAAAAAAATAGATAACCTTTCGGAGAAATACAACAACTATGACGTGTATGAAGTCTCAAATAAGACTCATAGAATTTTACAAAACAAACACCGTAAGTCAGTATCATCTATGAGACTGGACTTTAATAAGTCTATATTTAATGGACTACCAGCCCCGATAACACGAGAAAAAGAAAAGGTGGAGACCCCACCTCCACCTGATAATTCTGTAATGAAACGGGATTTTAACAAACCTATTTCCCAAGACCTGCCACCTCCGACCCTGTATCATGAAAAGGTGGAGAGTCCCTCTCCACCGGACAAGCCCTGATTAACAGGTAAGACATGTCTGTTCACATTGGTTGTTTAAATGTTCGTGGTCTGTTGTCTAGCTGGAAGCAAGGACGCTTACTAAATGACATCAGGTCAAGAAAAGTGGATGTGATTGTTGCAACGGAAACCCGAGTAAAGGGCCCAAGAGATCTGTCCCCCCTCCTGAACGGCTACGAGAAATACGTTACTCCGAGTCGGGCGGGAGGCGGGGGTGGGGTGTTGGTCCTACTAAAAAGAAACCGGGTAACCGAGAAAAAGTTGGTTTTTTTCTGATCCAGAAGGCTGGCTGGTCGTTCTTGACCTGACATTCAGTTGTGGCAAGATAATCAGGCTAGTTGCTATTTATGCACCCAATATTATGGGCCCGCAAAGTGAATATTTTCGTGACCTGGAAAAGTTCCTGGTCACGTCGCATTCGCTAGTATTGTTAGGAGACTTTAACACAATATGTGAGGCACACACAGATTGTGTTGGCTCGAACAACAACAGAAAATGTAACCCAGGCTTACGGGATCTGCTAAGTCACTTTCAGCTAGCAGACCCATATAGGTTGGAACACCCAAACACTCCACAGTGGACGTGGTCAAATAGTGACGGGTCTACCAGAACATATCTAGATAGGATTTTAATTAGAGAAACAGATAAGTCTATAGCTAAGTGTCCACGTTTTTTTCTAGTCAGCTACAGTGACCACAAGATGGTTACCTGCAAAATGACAATAGATAAGTTACATAATCAGGGATCTGGCTACTGGAAACTCAATACGTCCCTTTTGGCGATTGAGGAATATAGAAAGCGGATCAAGATGTTAATACAGAGGGCATTGACAGGTACCATCATTAATAACAAATGGTGGTACGCCCTAAAAAGAGCCTTCAAATATGAGTCTATTAGGTTTAGCATAAGTTTAGCTAAGAAGGGACGTAGAATAGGAGATGGTATAGTTAAGGAACTAGAAGAAGCCTGGAGGACTGGCAATGCGGACCAAGTGAAGGTGAAAAGACTGGAGTTAAACCAGCATCTTGAAGCCCAACACATGGGAAGTATTGCCAGAGCTAAGTTACGAGCGATGGGAAGTGAAGGAATCAAGGCCGCTGGATGGGCCCGAGTGGTGGAAGCTCGGCAAGGAAATAGTTCCACTATACGGTCTTTGACGAACCATAATGGCGTCTCGATAAACGAACCCGAGAAAATGTGTGAGGCCTTTCGGGAGTACTTCGCCCAGCTGTTCGGGAGTGACGGCGGTCCTGATGGTGGGAGAGCCCTTGAGGACTTTATTGCCGGTCTGCCGTGTCTCTCGGGGTCGGATGCGGAGTCTTGCGAAGGGCCAATTACGCCTGGGGAGGTGAAGGAGGCTTTGACCGACTGTAAAGCAGGTAGGTCACCGGGACTTGATGGTCTTCCGTATGAGATGTATAAATGTATGCCAGACTTGTTCGGGCATCTGCTGGCTGACGTTTACGCGAACTGGCAACAGAATGGGTTTATCCCCAGATCTGTGCGGCGGGGAGTAGTGACGTTGGTCAGAAAGGACCCGAACAAGGGGGACGTTATAGAGAACTTCAGGCTCATCACTCTGTTAAACGCAGAAGTGAAGATTTTGGCCAAGGTGTAAGCGAAAAGGTTGGCGCGTGTCTCGGATGGTATAGTCGGGGAGGCACAGACATGTGCCATCCCAGGCAGAACCATTCAGGATACCGTCCATCTTATCCGCTATACCATAGAGAGGGTTGGTAATAAATCTGGCAAAGGTGGGGCACTGGTACATTTGGACCAGTCTAAAGCTTTTGATAGGGTTGACCATCGATACCTGGCGACTGTGCTTGCGCGGTTCGGCTTGGGCCTTGGCTTCCTCAGGTGGTTTATTGCTTTGTACCACAATATTGACTCGATAGTTCGGGTGAACGGGTTCCTTTCGAAACCGTTCTGTATCAGACGCTCGATTCGTCAAGGATGTCCGCTCTCACCGCTTTTGTATGTGGTAGCTCTCGAGCCACTACTGCGGAGGTTGAGTGGCATTCCGAGAGAACCAGGTCTAGAGGAGTTTGTTACGGCATACGCGGATGATATCACTATCAGCGTAACCTCAGTAGCACGCCTACGTGAAGTGGGTAAGACTATTGAGGCTTACGAGGAGGTGGCAGGAGCAAAGATTAACCGGGAAAAGTCGGTCGGCTTACAACTCGGCACCTGGGTTGGCAAGTCGATGCCTTCAGACAGCGCTGTTGGGCGCTGGACGGAGGGACCGGTTAAGTTGCTGGGAGTCTGGTTTGGACCAAGCCTCCAAATAGAGAAGAACTGGACAGAGGTATTGAGGAGGGTGGCTGCAGTAGTGAAGACCTGGTCTTGGCGGTGGCTATCCCTGAAAGGGAGGGCGGAGATGGCCAATGTGTTTATCGCATCGGTCATTACCTACCGCCTAACCGTCGTGCCTTGTCCGTATTCGTGGTTGATCAGGTTGGAGAGACAGCTCTTTCGCTTTTTGTGGAAGTGCAGGTCGCCACTTGTGAAACGCTCTGTCTGCTGTCAGAAGCCTTTAAAGGGAGGTTTATGGATGCCTTGGTTAATGATGCGCAGGCATGCGTTGAGATTGAGGCAGCTCTGGATTCTCCTGGATAGTGAACGGGTGTGGTCTCCGCTGGCCAGACAAATGCTCCCCGAGTTCAAAAGTTTTTGCGAACAGGAAGCCTGGTGTTCTCGTAGTCCGAGGTCGAGTGAATGACATAAAGAGTGTCGTAAGGCCCTCTTGCTTTTCCGGCGCTCGGGCAACGCCAGCGGTGGGGGTTCCACACGGATTTTATATAATGGGTTGGTAGAGTCTGAATGCGACGATGGCCTGGGGGTGACTCTAGGTCTCGGGTTTATTCAACTGGACAGCCTGTTTCACCGTACATTCGGGTTGAGAACGTTGGACAACTTCCAAAATTCCTTAACCTGGCAATGCTACAGAGGTGCCTTGCCCGTTTGAGATAAGCTTGCAAGACACGGTAAGCGTCAGTCGCCGACCTGTCCAAGATGCGGGGGAGACGGGGAAACCGTCCCTCACGCTATTGTTCAGTGTCCGGAGATATCTGAAATGTGGGCTTATGCTGAACACCTGTTGTCCGGCGAAGGAAGAGTACAGCTGCCGACTGAGTCAATTATAAAAATTGACCCACCGGGAGTTTTAACAAACGAAGGTAATAATTGTTTTCTCACGGCTGTAGCAATAGCGAAAGAGGCAGTATGGAAGACGAGGATAAAAGGAATTAAGACAGGCAACTTTATCTCTGGCCACAATTTACGTTCATTTTTTACTCTTCATTTGAAAAGGAAAGTGTGGCTGGAGAGATGTTTGTCGGAGTGTACGTTCCAAAAGAGATGGAAGAATGCTGCACGAGTGCTGTGCGTGCAAGGAACCGTGTGAATAGTCAGAAAAAAAAGGAAAAAAAAAAAGGTGCCAATGAGAGATCGAGGCTTGTGGGGTCGGAGCGTGGCCTGATCATCGCTTCATTTGTGTTGTCTAACGTTCTGTTAATATTATTCGATTTTTCTATTTTATATAATTTTTGAAGTCATGTTTTATGTAAACCATTCGCATTACTGATCCCAATCAGTTGTTTTGTACCATTCTATGTTTGGCCCCCTGTGGGCAATAAAGAAATTGGTAATTCGTCTGCCGCTACTTTCTCAGCATAATCACAGCTACCAGCAGTGTCACCGTCACCGTCACTAGCAATCACATGCCCCACCAGGACCATCACCGCCGCCACCGCCTCTAAAACCACCACCGCCACCGCCTCTTCCACCACCACCGCCACCGCCTCTTCCACCACCACCACCACCACCACCGCCGTCACCGCTACCACCGCCGCTGCCACCACCGCCGCTGCCGCCTCCACCACCACCGCCGCCGAAGCCGCCGCCACGGTAATCCACGGAGAAAAACAAATAGTGTACGAATCTTTAAGAATTTCCTTCTTTCTGTTTTCTTAAAGAAACACTAAAATCTCCTTCCCAAACATCCACCCATCCCCTCACCACTTTCAAAAAACTACAAACTCCCAATGTTTCACTTTTAGCTTTTTGGAAACTGGGGAAGTTTCTTCAGAAATTTTACCTGTTGTTTCTAGTATGTCGGGTTTTCTGGCGGTGCTCTAATATTTTTACGTATGCTATTTTTAGTACAATTCTACGCATGCGTGAAACATCAAACAAAAGTTGGACATTAGGTATTTTTAGCTTTTTGAAAGCGGGTAGGTGATGGGAGTGCGAGGTAGGGGAAGAGACATTGAGTGTTTCTTGAAGAAAAATTACACTTTGAAAAGAAAATATATATATTTCCCAGATTCTACATGGATTAAAAAAAAAAACAATTCGTAAAAAGTTACAAATTAAAAAATTGCGGTGGGGACGTGGAGAAACTAAAATTATGAAAAGGTTATTTCTGCGCAAAATCGCATTAACCCCTATTATACGATAAAACAATACATAATTTGTGATCTTTCTTAAAAACCAGAAAGCACTTTCATGCAAACCCATGCAAATTGTACCCTCCCCCTTTTCTTTTAAACTAACAATAACTTCCATTATGCCAGTAATCCAGTTCACTATGTATCATCTGTGCTGATTCTACCCATAAGAAAGGAACAAATAATACAATATGGCAGTAGGTCATAACACCTGGGCAACACCGGGATGCATTCCTAGCGTGTGTGTGTGTATATATATATATATATATATATATATGTATGTATGCAGACATATATGCAGGTGTGCCTTTGTATCTGAGTTTGTCCTCCACCATCGCTTGATAAGCGGTTTGGCAAAAGGACAGGAAGTAAGAACCAGGTATAAAAGTATTAGTATTGGGGTAGATTCGTCCGACTAAACCGGTTCTGATGCAGCAAACCTATAGCCGGTGGTATTCCAGCCTTGACACGCCAGTTTTCACTTTGTAATCAGCCAATATATCACAGAGTGCTTTATTCAATGTGCGCTCATAACACGTATTTTGAAGGTGATTTGATAGTTATTTCTGGCGTGCCTAGAATCAACGTAGTGCCACCATCATTCGGATACCCAGTTCTTATATTCTACCAGCGGAGGTTAAATATTATGTTACGATATTCAATCCAGCTATTCCACCGAGGTGGACTTTGCCTTTCATCCTTTCGGTGCCAATAAATTAAGTACCAGTTGCGTACTGGATTAAATCTAATCGACTGACCTCTTCCCCCCAAATTTCGGGCCTTGTGCTTAGAGTAGACAAGGATATTCATTCCAGCTGGAAAAAGCATTAAAGGAGTTGGCGAAGTATCTGTCGTCTAAGAATTGAAACTACACTGTAGGCTCGCCAAAATTTTGCATGTACCAACCGCACACTCGATTTCTTGCTATATCTGATTCCTTATATTGTGGCAATGAGCCAAAAATTAATTAGAGACGTGGGAGGGTCTGTAGTTGATTGAATCAATGCCAGTACATTTGAGCAGTGGACTGGCAGAATCATTAGAAATTCGGAAGAAATACCTACACTTCTTTCATAACACTCCTCCACTTCCTGACATCAAATGCCACCGAGGTCAATCTAGCTTTCATTCTTCCGGGTTTGGTAAAAATAATGTATAAGGGAAGTAAATATTGAGGATGATTCAGATTTCTATAATTTAACATCCTATAAAACATTTTAGATAGGAAAGGAAATATAACTGAAGACTAATAATATAGTACAAGAATGGTCCATTTGTTTACATGGCCTCGTTGTGATGAATTGCAAAATGGAAAGTACAAACTAAAGAATGAGGTCTGTACAGGGTCACAAATAAAAGTGATCGAGTAATATAGTTAATCGAATATATTTCAGTATATATCTTTTGTTTCTGTATCTAACAGAAATCGCAGAAGCGACGATAGTCATGAAGTCCATACATTTGCTTTCACGTAGAACGTAAAGATTTCCCATTTGACTTTGACAGAAGGTCACATGAAGTAATGCAGGTAAGTTCTATTAACCTCATTATCTGGCAGGTACTTACGTTAACATGTCTGACTCTTATCTTCTCCTGTCTGGTAAGCGTTGTTATTGATATTTGAGTGATGAAAGGGTAGGAAACAAATAGCTAATTTTATTCAGCCACTCTGCCAGTTCTACAATTTCATCTGCTTAGCAGGATAAGCAATCTAGTGATTCTAGCACACATTTACCCAAGGGGAAATACAAGGATCTTGTTCGGTTTCGACGATGAATGTTTCAATTGTTACATCAACAAGTGTTTGATCAATACTCTTCCAAAGGATTAAATGGATAATAATGTCTTTGACCATACAAATAAATGCATGAAAATTTGGTACAATGTATAGAACATAATGGAAATTACTGTGCACGAGTCAAATTTGCAACGCCACTACGTCACATATAAAAAATGATATCGCTTAAATGGAAGCAATTTTCGCTTTCGCCTGTGCTCCAAAACTTGCACCATAACACCCTCAAGAATTTCAGACCCCACTTCGCTGATTTCTCAATTGATGTTCTCCTTCAGTTGCTCCAGGGTCTCTCTTTCAGGTATCCATGACTGAGAAGTTTTGGCGTCCGGCCATTCAAAGTAGACTTCACACATAGTTCCAGCAAGATGGGGCAACTTCTCATACCACAAGGGAAACACTGCAGTTGCTACGACAATGCTTTAGAGAGAGAACAATCTCTTGCTACGGCAATGTCAATTGGTCTTCACTTTCCCCAGACTTGACTAGCTGGGATTTTTTTTTTTTTAGGAGATACCTGAAAGAGAGCATTCACGTCAACAAACCGGCGACCCTAGTGCAACTGAAGGAGAACATCAATAGAGAAATCAGCGAAGTGGGACATGAATTTCTTGAGGATGCTATGGTACAAGTTTTGGAAAGAGTACGGGCGTGCGAATCCGAAAATGGTTGCCATTTACGCAATTTCCTTTTCCATATGTGATGTAGTGGTGTTGCAAAATTTGTCTCGAGCATATTAATTGCCATTATGTTCTTTATAATGTATCAAAATTTCATGTATTTATTTGTAAAGTCAAGGAAGTTATTAAAAACTGAAACGTGTCAATGACTTTTGGGCCACCCAATTTATGTACATACGTATGTATGTATGGAGCCCCATTACAACAACAGTCAGCTATTGCCAGTAAAGGTTTTGGATGCCAACTCTGTGCAAGACATTGTAGATCTTTGGCTGGGCTAAAAAGTCACATTCGATCACAGCACCGTTAAGTTAAGCTTCGTGCAATGGCCATACTCGATAACAAAGGGGCAGCCATCATGTAAGTATGTATACATAAATATGTGCGTGTAGTAAATGTTTGAGAGCCTAAAACAGCGAGAACCAAACTGACTACGTAAATGTTCATTCTTATACGTTCTGTTAGTTTGGAACATGAATACGCCAGTCATTGTATTTCACATTCGGTGAACAGATTTTTTCTTCAAACGATGTGTGTTGCGAATGCAGTTGATTCAACGAAGTAGTAGGGTGGGATGAGGTTCTGGTCTATGAGACACTGTTGTTTCGACCTTATTTTGTTTGTACAATAATTGCTCTCCTTTAACATTACTGAATCTAAACAAGTATTGTGGACTCTGTTGTTAGAATGCATTTTCTTTTGTTGATGCGTACTGATGTCAGTCAATGAGATATAAAATTATGAGCTCATAAACAGCGATAACCACAACGAAGATGTCCCTATTGATTCAGTTTTATGCGCTTATAATAGTTTAAAATCGACTTTATGTAAGTGCGTATGTGTATATAAATGAGTCTGTACATCTCTGTATACATACATACTTAAATATATGTATATGTTTGCTCATACGCACACGCGCACACATATATACACACACATTGACAGATAATATATAGAGTATATATAATTATGTATACATATATCCTTCACACACACACATATAAACATACGTATATATATATATATATATATATATATATATATATATATATATGTGTATGTATATACACATACATACATATATATAAGTTAATTAGTTGATATATTAAACTCTTAAAGAGATGATTACCCCCAAGAAAACACCTTATGTCTTTGGGAAATATAATTTCTCAAAATAAAATAATAAAATAAAAATAACATTTTCGTTTTGCTTTTTTTTATTTTATCTTACTCTTTTATTTTACTGTAATATTCAAATTAATCCGTTAACCCTCACGCACATACATAAATAAAAACAATACAATAATTCCATATATTTAGTCTGGTGGAATGAACAGATAGGTCAACATGTAAATTTTCCCTGATGATATTTCCTTCATAACGAGTAAATCCAATTAATGCATAAATTTGTAATTTATTCAATGAGTACAAATGCAAACAACTGTAGGAAGAACTGATTATCAGTTTATCAATAAATAAATATTAACCACTAACTCTACATTTTCTCCTCGTAATTTATTATGAATTACATATATATATATATATATATATATATATATATATATATATATATATATATATATATATATAACGATAAGATCGATATTTAAAATATTGATTTTATCAAGTGGCCAGCATGGGTATAAAAACCATCAAAGGTAACAATTATTTAAAATTATAATATAGGGTATCTAAGAGATACCGCCACGCTGAAAATAACAGTCAAATCTTGACTCTAAACCACAATAAATGTTCATATAGCGCGAAGACGAAGATAAAATAAACTAGCAAAAATACTGTATAATTCCAGATCCCGGATTTCTGGCTTTGCATAATAAAATGCTTTGCCTTCATCAGTGGAATACACTCAGAAAAGCACATAAATACAAATATATATATATAAACATACAATATACTTACATATACGAACGTATACATACATATATATACACGTATGCACGTATGCACACATATCGTGCGATATGGTCAGAATATTACCGCAGTAAATATGACAAAATAAATTTATATAAATAAGGATAAGATCGATATTTAAAATATTGATTTTATCAAGTGGCCAGCATGGGAATAAAAACCATCAAAGGTAACAATTATTTAAAATTATAATATAGGGTATCTAAGAGATACCGCCACGCTGAAAATAAGTCAAATGTTGACTCTCTCTCTCTATATATATATATTTGTATTTATGTGCTTTTCTGAGTGTATTCCACTGATGAAGGCAAAGCATTTTATTATGCAAAGCCAGAAATCCGGGACCTGGAATTATCCCAGTATTTTTGCTAGTTTATTTTATCTTCGTCTTCGCTATTCGTGCTATATGAACATTTATTGTGGTTTAGAGTCAAGATTTGACTGTTATTTTCAGCGTGGCGGTATCTCTTAGATACCCTATATTATAATTTTATATATATATATATATATATATATATATATATATATATGAGAATGTACGTGTGTATGTATGTATGCATGCATGTATGTGTATATGACCCTCAAAGGCTTTGAAATGGTGCATCCTCAAAAAAAAAAAAAAAAAAAAAAAATTTGATTTTCGAAATCTGCTTCAAAGGAGAACGTTTTCGGTAAATAATAATCAAAAAATATAATTTCAAGCGAGAAATAACTCAACTTTTAGATCACAAAATTCTCCTTTCTATGAGATGTATATATATATACATATATATCGAAATTTTTTTTTTCCTGAACCTTCTCATTCTTTTAATGTGCTAGTTTCCTGGTATTAAATTGATATTAATTAATATCGAATTTTTACCCTATTATGTTATATATATATATATATATATATATATGTCTTTCTCTCTCTCTCTCTGCCTTTTACGTTTGGGAAGCAAACTTCTTACGACAAAGCCACTCCTGTATACAAATGTATGTGTATGTAGATTAGATACACGGAAATTAACAATTCATCGTGCATATTGCGAAGTGAATTTACCTAACTCAGAGAATAGGAAATAATTATATTAAGGTAAATTACATAAAGGTTTAACTAATATATTGTTATTCCGAAATATGCAGAAAATTTTCGCAACCATCCAGCGGAAGGATCACGTACTGAAACAAGAATTTGGTGCTATATTAAAAATGTAGAAGCAGTGTTTCGTGTAAGGAATATACCTTATTAAAATTAAAATAATATTAAAATATTATTATTGGTATTATTCTGCTGAAATCGACTTTGTCATTCGTCCATTCAGGGTCGATGAATTAAGTACCAGTTGAGCACTGGGGACGATGTACTCGACTTACTCCATATCTCGAAATTGCTGGCCTTTTGTCAAAATCTGAAACCATTATTGCGATTGTCAAGGCGGCGAGCTTTGACAGTCAGAGTTCAAATTTCGCCTAGTTCCACTTCGCCTTTCATCATTTCGATGTCGATAAAAACGTACCATTCAAGTGCTGGAGTCGATAAAACTGACGACCCCCCCAACACACACACAATAAAAGATTATTGTTGTTGTTTTAATCTAAGACGTTTGTGGTCGAGCAAACCTATGATAAAAGTTGATATAACTATGCGTATCCCATTTCTTAACTCTATTTTATGACAGGCATTTTGGTTATTGAGGTGTGGTTATGCAGTAAGACGTTTCCTTCTGGGTCACATGGTATCGGTTTCAGTCCCACTGTGTAGAACTTCCGGCAGCTGCTGCTACTATCACTTTATTAGCTGTTTTGTCTTACTTCATGTTTGTCCCCATTCTATACAGTCGACAAATCTAGGTTGTCAAACGTTGACTCATTTCCAAAAAAAAAAAAAAAATTAAATCTTCACATTCCCTCTCATTTACAAGCGTATGTTCAGAGTAGGCCCATTTACACGGGCCATCCTTTTTTTGGGTCGATATTTAAGTACTAATAAAACACTGGTGTCAATATAATCGACTAGTCCCCTCCCGCCAAATTTCAGGTCTTGTGCCTTTAGTAGAAAAGGTTATTATTATTATTTTTATTATTATTATTGCTATTATTATTATTATTATTATTAAGGCAGCAGGCTGGCAGAATAGTTACCGGCATTTCGACCGTCTTCATGTTCTCAATTCAAATCCCCGCCGAGGTCGACTTTGTCTTTCATCTTTTCGGTGTCGTTAAATTTCGTACCAGTGAAACACTGGGGATAGCTGTAATAGACTAGTTTTCCCCCGCCCCAATTTCAAGCCTTGTGCATTTATTAGAAAGGATATCTCATTTTCATATTAGTTCTTTTTCATGAATGTGCGAGAGTATGGAATCCGCTTTTCTCGGATTTAAATGTGTTTATATTTTGTATGAATGGTAGCAAAGAAAAAGGCTAAAGCATTTCTTTTTGTTGTTGTTTTAGAATACATGTTAATTATCGTAAAGTGAATGAACCATATTTTATTTTCTTAAATTCTAAAAGAAATTTGCTTCTAATTATTGGAAGCAATTGAATTCCTATTAGAAACCTTTCACTGTTTAATTACATGAAACCATTTCAGAAACAAGAAGGCGGCAAAAACAGCAGAGCAGCAGAAACAATAATGACGGTGGTGATGATGATGATGACGATGATGATGGTGGTAGTGACGATGATAAAAAATAACTATAATAATGATTTCAAATTTCAGCACAATACCGGCAATTTCCGAAGAGGTGGGTAAATCGATTACAACGATTCCAGTGTTCAACTGGTACATGTTTTTCAACTCCGAAAGGATGAAAGGCAAAGTCGAACTCGGCGGGTATTGAACTCAAAACGTAAAGACGGATGAAATGTCGCTGAGCATTTTGCCAGCTAATAATAATAATAGTAATGATAATAATGATAATAATAATAAAGCCCTGTAAAGGAACTCGGAAGTTTGGGCCTCTAACCAGGAATTTAGCGACATCCTTAAGGCCAGAAACTTTCCCCACCCCCTTGTATATGTATGTTGTTTGTTGTATCAATTAATCTATGTTTGCCTGTGATTTTCCATTAACACACATACACTCACATAAATATATCCACTTACATATGTATGAGTTATATAGGACTTGAAGTTTCGTTGAATAATTCGTCTGGTAGATTTGATATTCCACTGGAAACAAATTACATAACAAATATATTTGGAATTTTTAGTTTTCAGGTCCCACATCAGTAAAGGTTCTGTTAATACTCTTAAAATTCTTTTAAAATAATAACACCAAACCGAAAACACACGCTCGTTCTCTCTCTCTCTTTCGTTCTCTCTCTCTCTCTTTCGTTCTCTCTCTCTCTCTCTCTCTCTCTCTCTCTCTCTCTCTCTCTCTCTCACACACACAGACACACATTCAAAAGCGCACGTGAACACACTAGCAACACATTCGAGAAAATATGTGGATCTGTCTGGTCATCATCGTCATCATAGTCATCATCATCATCATCTATAGATATTAGTTCCTTCTGTCTTTCGATTTCCCCTTTTTCTTCACTCTCGCTCTTTTACCCGTAGCGACATTATGGAATGGCGAACAACATATTCCACTCTCTAACACTTTCTTTTGACTTTTTCTTCTCCTCTAAATCAATCAATGAACCGATAAATCAATCTAGCTGTGTGTAAATCTATTCATCCAACTATTGTTCCTCTACTCTGTTCTACTGTCTCTCTCCTCTCTGTCCTCTCACTCTAACACCGTCTTCTCTCTTGTCCTCTTCCTACTTCCCTCCACTTCTCTCCTTCAATCTCTCTCTCTCTCTCTAACTATCTGCATATGAATGTGAGTGTGTGTGTATTTATATTCACATATACACACATACTAAGACACAAACAACTGTGCCTATGCGTGTGTGTGTGTGAGTGTGTGTGTACGTATGTTTGCATCCGTTATTGTACGTATGCATTTATGTACGAACTCTCATTCCGGCCGTCTACGGCACAGCAGCTACATCTCTCCTATGAATCCATTCACCAAGATTGATTCTTATTTATCAATCTCTTATTTCTTCGTTGAACAGACTCCATCATTCTGTCTATCACCTTCACAACTTCGCTGGTTAACTATTCTTCTGTCCACAATTCTTACGCTCTCCATTTAATTCCATTCATTCGTTGATGTCATCCTCTCCACCCCGTTCCTTCCTACCCCTCTCTATCTAGCTATCTTTTCCCCTCTTCTATATCTCCCCACTCTTCATTTCATTCTTTCTTCTCCATCTCTCTCTCTCTCCTTCTGTCTGAGATCTCTTGGGTGACCGCTATATTTCTTTTGTTTATTAATATCTTAACGCAACATTTAGATTAAAGAATTAAAATGGTGGTAGGTCATGTAACATATTGGATTGTTCTTGCCTGTGTCTTCAAGCAGTTTATCCTGATCTACTAAGTACAATGGAAAACTCTTTCCGTTTCTCTAGAGCAAGTGAAAAATTTTACACGTAAATTAAAAACAATTACTCACATTGCATTCATCGTTGAACTTTACTCCCTTATCTCAATTTATTTTTTATTAAATCTAAGAAGACGTGTTAAAACTGAATTCTAATTATCCCAGTGAAGTGCATATGCATAGCTCCACTAACGTGAGTCGAACGCGGTTGTTCTACCATGGGACCGTTTTCTACCAGTTCGTTTTGCTTTTTCACTGGCAAAATTTAACGATAGGTTAAAATGGCGAGCTGGCAGAATCGTTCGCACGTCGGGCAGAATCGTTCGCACGTCGGGCAGAATCGTTCGCACGTCAGGCAGAATGCTGAGCGGCATGTTTTCGTCTCTCTTTACGTTCAGGGTTCAAATGCCGCCTTGATCGACTGTGCCTTTTTCCCTTTCGGGGTCGATAAAATAAATACCAGTTGAGTACTGGAGTCGATTTAATCGACTTAGTACCTACCTCAAAATTGCTGGCCTTGTGCCAACATTTTACACTAGAATTTAATGACAGGTTATACCACATTGTGGAATAAAAAAGGGTGACTCCCTACGGTCATGAATGACCATGGGATTGCACCTAGAAAGTTACCCTCTGAGGGACTAGTCCGGGCAAGGTTGTTTATGGAAGACCAGCAGTCGCCCATGCATACCAGCATCCCAACCCCCTTCGCCACCGATGCTAAACAAGGGAAAGGCAAAGGCCGATACAGGATGGCACCAGTGACGTCGCAACATATTTCTACAGCGAAGTGAACTGGAGCAACGTGACATTAAGTGTCTTGCTCAAGAACACAACACTCAGCCAAGTCGAGAATCAAACTCACAACCCCACGATCGTAAGCTCGACGCTCTAACCACTGAGCCATGCGGAATATTCTATCATTAAATTATGACTATCCTACTTTAAGATGGATGCTCCATTTGACACATCTCATCCCATGTGGAAATAATTTGCGTTAGACCACTGACTCTCTAACGCTATCAACCTAAACTGACGTTGATCGGATGTTTGTCAACCTTAATGCGCATATTTGTCAGCTGAGTGGTTTAGGATAACGCGAAGAAAAGTGCTTTGCCCAATCAAACACTTATCCGCTCGGTGCAGTAATTCATCCCATGATATTATGGTCGAAATCCCAGTTGCTTAACTAGTAGTTTAGGTAACATGTCTTCTCAGAAAGTGGAGCATTTCGCCGATAAGTTGCTGAGCTAGAGATATTATGAATTAGAGCATCTTACATAACACTCGTGGTATCGGTTATATTAAAGTTTTATATCTGTGTAATATGTGGAGGCGCATAGGTTAGTGGTTAGTGTGTTGGACTCGTGATCCTAGAATTATTGTTTCGACTCCTGTACTAAGCAATGGCTTGTGCTCTTCAGCAAAATATTTCATTTCGCGTTGCTGTACTTCACCAGCTGGCGAAAATGAATAATCCTGCAACGGAGCAACGTCGTGTCCAGGGAGGAATATATATACGCTGGAGAGAACGGGTAATATGGACTAACATTCTATGTAATATATTTTGGAGTGAAACAGTTCAATAGAGAGAACGATAGACAGGCTGATAGGTAGATAGATAATTAGATAGAAAGCGAGAGAGAGAGGGAGAGGGAGAGAAAGGAGACAGATATAGGAAATGGTGGGTGATTTTATATACTAGAATGTATTCAACTGGAAGGCTGATATGCGAATTCTTCTAACAACATATGCATATGAAGCAAAATAACCAAGTAGAGAGCTTTTGTAGTGTTTATTTTTATTTAACGCACAATGTATTAAAGATCAAAACGCATATCTGTTACTTGGCCATATTCAACTTTTTTATGAATTTAGATTTCAGAGTTATCTCCCATTACCCTCCAGAACCAACTGTTAAAGCCAACAATTTTTTTCTACCAACCATCATAAACTTGATTAATTAAAAATACTACTCAGCTCGCTACATCAATTACGTTATTCCTTCACCTTTTAAGAAAAAACTTAACTCTACATTGCTCTCAGTCTATTGCGTATGCGTGGAGAAGAGATAGTTAAAGTATGTCAGAGAATTACCTCCAATACACATTTATGCTATTCCTGATGAGATTTGTGAATCTTATTTAATGTTACAGATTTGGGAACTGAGTATTGGTTCTCTTCATTAGACAATTAAATGATTAAATAATTAAGTTATTATCAATCTGAAATGTAATGTGCAAGGGAATTGTAGTTTCCTTTTGTTCTAAATTGATCAGCATTAATCGAACAAATCTATAGACATTCGAGATGTGGCCAGCGTCCCTTGTAATGAAGTTTATATTATCCAGGTACATATCTCGTGTATCCTTTCGTTGCAATACCTCTGTGGCCTGGAAATTTGGTTGCTATATCTAGCTCATATCAAAAGACTTTGATGTGTCACATAGAGTTACAAGTATGTTCATAGCAAACGAAATGTTGCTTAAATCAGCTATAGTCATTGTTTAGCCCAAAGACAAATGTGATTTGTCTTTCGGTCAAATGTGATTAACCCACAACCAAACCGCCTTTGTTTTCTACTAATTTTTAACAGGAAGACTTTCACAATTACATTATCCAATGTATTCTTTTTCTTAAGATTCTACGGTTTGAACGACAATTAGCTGTTATTTGTGGAAAACCTGGAGACATTCACAGACCCCCTAACACATTCATCACATTCAGGTTTTAGCACTCATACTTTGTTACGTAAGATATACCGGTTAGCGTTAGATAACATGATTTCATATTTTTCGTTCGGCAATAATAAAGGGATATTCAGGGGTGAAATATCACTGAAATTGTTAGAGCGTCGCACAAGATAGTATACAACATATGTACCAGTCCTTTATATTCTGAGTTCAAACACAAACTAGATACTCAAGGTCAGAGCTGCTCATACGGGCATGAGAACATCCTGTCTAACACGCAAGTGGTCAGTTGGCATGTAAGCTTACAATGAGCAGAGATAAACAGACAAGAATGTTTCAGGGTTTAATTCAGCAGTAGATCAATACAGATGGAATGGAAATGGAAAACTCCGTTAATGAAACAATCCAAAATATTTCAATTAATTAAAATTTCCTTTGCAATGATCAGAGGGAAATATAGGCTTAACAGCAAATGTTAATTAAATCTAGTCAAGCGAAAAGGATGAGAATTTGGTGATTATTTGAATTACCAATGCACTGGAGAGCCGAAAATATTAGCTGGAGTAATAAAATACACTTAAATTGATCTTAGCAAATATAGAGGTAAATCTAATCATAATTTATAGTTATGAAACCTTAACTAGATCTGGCAAATACTGTAGAAGGTATTCAGCAGGTCGGTTGACCAAAATTTATTTAGGCAGTGACAGATGGTATTTTACGAATACTAAAATAGCAGCTACGTTTCCGTCCAATAGAATTAACCCTGTAAATGACTTAACCTCAAACTAGGATTCCAGTTGCATTCTCGTCTCATTGGTCGTTAGATTTCTTTTCTGATCTATAGTTAACCCTAGCAGATACAATTACGATTAGCAAATGCAATGGGTCTATGTTTCAATATCCCTATAGTAAACTCCATTTTAAATGAATGACTGAAAACGTGCATTGAATATGTTATAGTTATAACAATCAGAGACATATCAATGTATACTTAATTACTAACTATGATTCGATCGATGTAAATCCTGCAAATTAATGTTTCATACATAGAACATGAAATACTCAATGTTTAGAACTTGGTTAATTTGATTTTGTATTCTTTTCAAGGTTGGTATATAAAAACCCCAGCACCTTATTTTCTCGGAGTGGGACAGCCATTAGAAGATCCTTCATAGTGATGTGATATAGCAGTGCTTAAATAAATCGGCAATTGCAAAAATGCTTATCAAAATAGGAAGATTAATTAAGGTCAGAATTACAAGCTTGGGTTTTTAGTTAAATTTCATCACAAAAATTTTGTTTAGAGATTCAGCTAGATTTTGTTAGCTACGTTTTGGTGTTTATTAATTACTGTTTGGTAGTTTCATATTTTGTCGAAATGATTACTTTCCGTAAATTTATATAGATACGTCAATATATGAAAATATATGCGATAAAGGCGCACACGTACAAGCCCATACTGTCATACATGAATGCATATATTCGCATATACACATACACATATATACATACACAAACAAAACATAAATGCACACTAGCGCTTACACATAGTTACATGCATAGATAAGAACAAATTCGTTTACAAATACATAGAGCAATATCTAAAAAATTATACAAGAATTCATCGAATCATAGCTAAAGCGATAAAAAATTCGATAAATCAATTTACGTGGTAAGTAAATAAATTTTTTATGTAGAGTAAATACGAAAGAATACAACCGAAACGACGTGGAAGAGAGGTGAGAAATAGCAAACTGAGAATTATGACTAACTAAAGCCAGACAAATTGAAAGTAACAACATTACTCACAGAGCAGTAAAGAAAACAAACAAACAAAGCAAAACAAAACAAAGAGCAAAATCAATGCGTGTTCAGTACAATCAACAGGTTAAGGAAACAAATTATGGCAAGGATTTGCATTGCTCTTTCCAGAAACCTAACAGAAAAGTGTTTAAAATCAACTATTGATACAGAGAGCCATAGAGAATTGTCCTGAAATAAGGCAAGCAACAAGAAATCAAGATCGAACGCTAAATGTTGCAATCGAGGGCTAAAAGAACGACTCTGTATTCAAAACAATATACAAATTCTACTAATAGAAACAAACAAAAAGTGAGAAAAAAAGACGTTTCAACGCAAATATATGTAGAAAAGAAATAATCCCATTTCTATCAAATATGATCTCACCTGCATGAAACTGCTGTATATATATATATATATATACATATATATATACATATATATATATATATATATATATATATATATATATATATATATATATATATATATATATAAAGAATGCGAGAGACACTCACACACATATAAACTTACTGTTAATAAAAGTCGGGTCTGTGTTGCGGACCGTTAATAAATGAAAAAAATGCATTGTAAATAAACAACGACAGATAAAAACGTATACGTATACTAAGTGTACAACCAGACGAGAGACATAGTGTCTGTAGATCGAGGTACAGTTTTGATTCCCATCTAGGTGTTCCGGACTGGTGATGCAATCTCTAAACGTAGACGTAACATAGTCATACACAGTTTTATATAGATAGCAGGAGAGCGGCTGACAAATGTCTACCTGAGTGATGCTGAGAAAGCCTCAGCCTTCTTCTTGACAATATTTGTGTTGTAGTTTTTTTTAACAAAACAGATCGCTGCTTGCAATAATACCCGTGTCACGGTCACTGACATAATTCTTAAGATTGGTGTTGCTGAGGGAATATGGAAAAGTTGTTTTTTCTTTTTTCCGAAAGTGGATGGTGTCACACTTGTTCACAGCTAGCTTGAATTGCCAGTCAGTGACCCATTGCTGCATTGTGTCCAGACCTAATTGCAGGAAAGATCTATAGCAAATAGGATCTGATCTTTTTATGATATTGTACACTTATTTTCAATATAGACGCATGGCGGTCTTCATCCAGAAAATTGCGAAATTTCTCAACCGGCTCTGATGTTTTGAGGTTTTTCTCCTTTCAACAACTGTCAACATTTCTCGCGTGCTCTCTGCCTTTTTCGAAACACTTGTGCCAGAGAATAACATGCTCTGTTCACACAACTTAATCATAAGCAGTGTAGAACGTTTTACATGTATATGTAGTTCTTGTCAAACAGTTTAGTACAAAATTTATTGTATATCGAGCTTCAGAACTGCCTTGAAGTCTCGAATGCTTCCCGCAAACTAGTCAGTTCTGGTAAGCAGTATTTAGTAAGTGTGTTCAAAGTATTGTTACAGTATTTTGAACTCATCTTTCAATCTGGAATAGAATTTAGGAAGGTTAGTTTATTACATATATAATAATGATATACTAAATATAAAATAATCTTGGACACTTGTAGATGCCTCTCCTAAAAAAGTCTGAAAACTTCTGAAGTGCACTTCGTAGATATTTGAGTTATATAAGTTCAACTATAAATGCGTACACAGTTGCGCGCGGGTACACACAAGCACAAACACACACATACAGACATACACACACACATATACATACATACATACATACATATATATATATACTTATATATATATATATATATATATATACACATATATATATATGTATATACATACATATATCTATATACATATATATACACACTAGGCGATGCGATTCTTTACTTTCATATTTTGTAGAAAGAGTCATTCACATTAATATATTATATCAAACTAAATGAAATTATCAATTAAGTGTTTGTTAAAAATATTGTCTAACCAGCGTGTAAATATTTCTTTTATACTCATACACTTTACTATGATGTTACCAAGATTTAGCTCGGGGCTAGACTTATATTGATTTCCATATATACCATTTTATTTTTCTGAGTGTTCGACTTGCTTTTCAACGAGTTTGCTTCATTCTGGCTGTCTCTCTCTTCCTCGTCGTCTGTCCATTATATTATACATACATACATACACACAGAAACGCACAGGCATATATATATATATATTAAACACACTCACATATACATACGCACTCATACAAAAATTGGCATATACGTATATATATAGAGAGAGAAAAGTAATCTCTGTGTCTGTATGGGTGTTTCTCTTCGTCTGTGTCGCCATCTGTGAATATGTACATATTGCCTCTGATCACGTTGTACATGAATGAAAACGTATATATAAGTTTCAAAAGCATTGTGTAAAAATTACACACGCATGTTTTATACACACACACACACACACACACACACACACACACACACACACATGTATATGTATGTGTGCATATATGTGCTTGTGTGTGTGTATTATATATATTCTCTTTTACTCTTTTACGTGTTTCAGTCAATTGACTGCGGCCATATATATAATATATATATCTATATTTCTGTATACATATCTATCTATCTATCTATCTATCTATCTATCTATCTATCTATCTATCTATCTATATGTATGTATATATAAACACACACATATATAAATATATATTCATATATATGTATGCACATACACATAGGCACACACACACACACACACACACACACATATATATACCTATATGTCTGAGCATGCACGTGTGTGTGCGCATATATATATATATATATATATATGTATGTATGTATGTATGTATGTATGTATGTATGTATGTAAGTATGCTTGCATCAATATTTAAGTAAAAGCAAGAAATATAACGTGAATTGCAGTAGCTGTCCTTATAATTCAGCAATGAAATATTAGCAGTCTATTGAAAGAAACCTCAAAAGTTTACACATTCCTTTCGAACTGTAACGAAAGCAACCGCATACACCCCATCCTACATACATACATACATACATACATCGGAAGCTTAGGGAAGCAACAGCATTCATAGGAAGAGTAGCTTTTCTGGGACCTGCGATAGATATTTGTTCCCTCCTAAAAGAATATGCCTTCGCAATCCAGGATCATGAGATAGCTACTAAATACATAATAAGCAACGTAACTGCAAAGGCTAGTTACAGTCCTACCCGCAGGAAGGACTGCCATGACGTATACATCAAACACATGTCAGAACCAACAGGTATGCTCACCTTTAAAAAAAAGGAATACTGGCGAGACACCCCAATAGGAACATAACGAACCTTTACTGTTCTTTGGACCAGGGTACAAAAGTAATGCACTGTTGAAATCAAAATCTGCCAAGGTCAGTTTTGCCTTTTATCCTTCCGAGATCGATAAAATAAGTACCAGTTGAGCATATCTTTCTTACTTTCTAAAAACATATCTTTCTTACTTTCTTCTTTCCTTCAAATTAAAATAAACGAAAAGAAATTACAATCCCATATAGCGAGGCTGTAAATGCAATATATGAACAACAAACCTCGCACAAATATGAAAATACGTAACTATAGAAAAAAGAATAAACCATCTGGTTTAATCCACCCTCTAACATACAAGTCTCTACAACAGTAGCCAAATTATTTCAGAAAAAACTTCAAAAATACATCCGCCCCAAACACAAGTACTACAAACTAATAGTCAAACACTGTAAAATTGTCATATTCCACTAACGAAAACTTTAATAAAACTGAAACCAATTAAAATCACCAACAATTACAACAACTGTTTATATCTTCGCTTTTGTTAAACAATATTTTAACCACTTTTTAAGTGAATGTAATTTTAAAACTGTAAGCTGTTTTTACAGTAAGTATTCATATTTTAGTTTTCTTTAAACGGACAATATTTTAATTTTTAAAAAATATATTTTACAGTGAATATCATTGCCAACATTTTTGGCTTATTTCAAAATTATTTTAAGGTGAAAATGACTTTAAAAATATAGTAAATATTTCGTAAAAGACCCGTTCGTAACCTCGGTGTGAAATGATTTTTTCCGCAATTTTTTGTAGTGCTTTCAACGTATGTCACCTCTAAAGATTTGGCTGCTACTTCTAGCACGCCCTGCTACCACATAACAGCTACTTACGATAAAGAACCCGAAATTGGTGCTACGTGGTAGCAGGGCATGCAAGGAATAGCAGTCAGATCTTTCCTTTTTTGGAAAAAGGAGCCGTTTACGCGTGATTTCCATGTCACATTCGTTGAAAGCATGCAAAATAACCTGGAAAAGAAAAGAAAACAACAAAAAAAAAGTGAAGCAAAACTCCGTTTGTGGGAAATTCAGAAATCCCCACCACCCCTCTCCCTTTCTTCTCCTGCGCTCATCGACAGAAAGGAACACAGAAATAAACAGGGAGAGAAAAAATATATATATATACACACATCCAAATAAATGTATTGGAAAATTTCCTATGATTGTCTTGAGATACACCGTATACAGTTAAATACAGGCAACCACATGTACAGTGAGTCAAAACCAATAGTTTCTCAGCTGAATTTACAGGTATAGTGAGAAGAAAAATTTTCAGCCAAAACTAGTGGAGGCTTTTTCGAGATATCAATCGACCAAAAGTTAAATGGAGATATGAAAAGAGCATTTAGTCTGATATTTAGGAAGTTTGGTGAAGATTCCTGATAGCTTTTAGTCTTGTATATTCTCAGTGAAAGTGTCCACATACAGCTGCAAAGATGTTAGTATGACTATTAGATATAGTGCTTCGTGGATCAATAATTCACTGATCACATAATTCAAAGTAATGGTACTGGAAAGTTTTGCATGAGGAATATATACGCAAATGTACATATATGGATACTTATGTGTTTGCATGAACATATACACACATACACACACACCTACACACACACCTACACACACACCTACACACACACACACACATATATATATATACATACATACATACATACATACACATACATACAATCATACATACATACATACATACCAATACATATATATGCATACGTGTATGTACATGAATATACTTACATGCATATAATCCTTCAACTCATACTACATACATACATACATGCATACATACATACATATATATATATATATATATATATATATATATATATATATATATATATATATATATATACATATATATATATATATACATATATATATATATATATATATATATATATATACATATATATATATATATACATATATATATATATATGTATGTATGTATGTATATATACATATGCCTACATACTCGCACTCACATAATAATGAGCAAATTTACTACCAGCAAGTTTATATATTCACAAAAACCAACGAAGCCGGGAAAAGAAGAAAATACAAAATGAAAGAAAATACTGAAGCATAACCCAAACAAAAATATATTTCTTTCTAATCTACATATTTGGGTTTCTTTCTCACAAATTATCCGCAACATATATCTCTATACTCACCGCTGCAAGACGGCAATAGCACGTACATGAAAGCCGGCCGTAATTTACCGTACATATCTCAGAGCCATAAATAATTTGTGTACTCCACCTTGAATCCCATAAATAAAAATAAAAATACCATTAAGAACAACAGACCTGTACAATCACAACGAACGTGCTTATATAACATTCGTATTTCACGACTATTTGTTTTGTAATTTTTTTTTCATACGAAGCTAACTGCATATTTCCAGCCATCAGGAGACTAAATTGGTCAGAGAGAGAGAAATAGATAGATAGACGGATACATAATACATACATTGCTATATACATACATACATAGATAGACAGGGAGAGAGATGAGACGTTGCTAGAGATACAGGAATAGTTTCACTTTCCCTTCCACCAGTTTACTGAGATTACTATGCTAGCCCGCAGCTCTCCCGAGCTTAATTTGAAGTTACAATGATTGTGTAACCTGTGGGCCTCAACCATTTTTTCTTACGATCCCCTTTGATTCTTATTTCACTCAGGTAGAACCCCATAGCCTTTCGCTGTTTAAAAAGAAACCCTATTGTATTTCTATCATTAAATATTAAGAATTATATAAGCAAAAATGAACATTTTGTGTGTTGTAGGGGTATAACTGATTTGTTGCACAATTTTTAACAACTAAATCTTATGTGGACCGCGGTTGAGAAACATTGATCCAACCCTTAGTCAGGCATCTAGCTCATGCGACATCAAGGTAGGTCCACCCAAGAGCAAGTATGATACGCCTAGACCCAGCTTTGCCTCGTGTCTTCTATACATTAGCCACAGTGTCACTCTTCTGGTATTTAACCCATGAAAGAGGTTCTTAACATGTATTTATTTATTGTCTTGGGCAGAGTAAATTTGGGAATAGAGATGGCTAAGCAGTAGTTCCCTACTCTTTGTAACACGAGGACGACCTAACTGGAGCTTTAACGTTGGATGTATTCTATTGTCTTAACTGGGACATTTGAAATCAACTCCGAAGGATTTAATCTCCCGTCACGTATTGCCATTTTGAAAAAGGTTATCAGCATCCCTATTGGAAAACATTAATGACATTGATGAATATTGAAAAATCATTAGCTGTAAACAAACTCCCAATACATGAGGAAAGCAAAAACGGAAAATATACATAGTTGCATGGCGTGCTAGAAATAACAGCACTATATAATTCAACTGTATTGTGAAACAACACATTGTACGAATAATGTGTTTTAGCGTATATTGTAAATGAAATACATACACGATGGTTGTAGATGGAGTTCGCTCGGGAGCTTGATCGTTCGTCCAGCAAGAAATTACAGTCGTATAAAATGTATTATTGTCTTAAAATAAGACTACTCTGAATAAGTTCTTCCAGTAACGGCGTTGTCCGAAAGGAATACATTAAGTTCTTTGAATAAAGAACAACAACAACAACAACAACAGCAACAACAGCGGCAGCTACAGTAATAAAAGCAACAACACAAAAGACAACTACAAACGCAATGGCCGTCGAAAATTCTACTAAACTGTAATATTAGGCATTAAGATCGCTTGAAAACATACATACCACATGTTTCTTACTGGTACAGCCCTTGTATGGAATAGGCGGGGTCCGCAAAATCTAAGCCTACTTAAAACAAATCTAAAATCCCTTCCAACGATACATGGAATGAAATACAAGTTATAAATCAGCAGCATATATCATCAAAAAGAAAAAAAAAAAGAAAAAAACAAAAGAAAAAAATGAAAAAAATAATAAACAGCATAAAATTTACCTCAAGGCTCTCAGTTTCTACTGAATATTCAAAAGATAAAATTACTAAGTCTGAACAGATAAAAGGTGAAAACTAATTTACATAAAAACAAAAACAAACATAAAATCTTAGTAATCATTAAAATATTTGTTTGTGCATATCAGATGAAAGTTAATCTAAATTACTCTTTGAGCCGTGGAAATATAAATAAATAAACGCTTTAATCAAATAGGCAGAGACAGATTGGGAACGGCTATCTCGCAACCAAAATTTACGCCAGCATTTCATAATAATAATGTCAAATGAATGTGAGTGACTCTAGGATATTGTTCGTCCAACGAGAAATAGCAACTAAATCTGTTTCGCAACACACATTCATACGTACGTACGTACGTACATACATAATACATGCATACATACATACATACATACATACATACATACACACATACATACTGCCTCAACAAAAACCTGGAAAAGTTAGGGCTCTCAAAACTTGAAGGAAAAAGACTGATTAAAAGACTACAGATTCAAACCATCAATGGAACTGTAAAGATATGCAAAACTTACCAAAAATTTAGCGCATATATATATATATATGCATGCATCTAGACATGAAAATATATACATAAAAATGCATCCATAAAACAAACATACAAATCTGCGCATACACTAACACCAAATACTGCACACACACACACACACACACACATATGCACAAATACCTAGACAATGTTGATAAAATCCCAATGAAGGAGCCTTGAATCTATGTTAGAGTCCAGCTCTTTCTCTATTGACAAGAAATACAGAAATAAAACTAATTGATAACATACATAGTGACTGCTTTCTCGTAAACGAGGAAAGCCATAACCAGAAAAAAAACCATGGAAATGAGTCATTGATGATGCAATGTGGAGCCCTTATATGACACTTGATCCCCGACAAAGATTTTCACACTTTATTGCATAAAGCACAGTTGTGCTGCCTGGCAGAAAAAAACTGGTGCCACAGTACGAAGTCTTTTGACATGTCTTCTTAATCCTCCAACTGAACGGTACGTATTTTCACAGGTTGCACAGGTTCTGTTGTGAACAATAGCCGTATCACAATTCAAAAGTGATTCCTGTGACTTCTTTGATGGCTGACCAGGTTTGCACGACTTAAGCATTTCCTCCTACAAATCACATAGATCGATCGATCGATAGATAGATAGATAGATAGATAGATAGATAGATACATGCATGCATGCATAATACTTGCATGCACATAGACCGCACACGTACACAAACTCACTCACACACACACGCAAGTATATACTCATATAATCATCTCTAGCATAGGTACAAGACCTGAAATTCTTTTGAGAGGAGGGCGCAAGTCAATTACATCGACCTCAGTGCTCAACTAGTTCTTAGTTTACCGATTTCGAATGACAAAGCTCCTCTGTAGGATTTGATGTTAGACCTAAAGACGGACGAATTGCCCAGCTCACTGACTTTACGCACGCACGCACGCACACACGCACACACATTCATGAGGACACAGAATGTGCGTTCTACAATATCTGTTATAAAATAGGTCACAAATGGAATGTTTATAACTATTGATGTACTCGCCAAGGATGACGTTGTGGCTAAACAATAGCCACCACAATACAAAAAAAAATTATAAAATGAATAAATAAATATCATATAACAAAAAAATTACTGCAAATTCTTCAGTGTATTGCAAAATGTATCGCCGCTTCATAATAATCGAAATGGACAAGTAATCCCATTTTGGTATCGATATTTTCAACAATACTTTGGGAAAAAAAACGGAAGTAAAAACAAGTTCTTGTCAATAATAATGTTACTCACATCATATCCTTCAACTGTGAACCCTAATTTGGCTCAAATTGGGAATAAACATATCTTTTACCAATATATTATCAACTGAATGACTTTTAGGTGAAATGGATGCCAGTTTACTCGTAAAGTGTTTCCAAGATCTGGACAGAGAATATAAAACGATGCTCGCTTTTCCAGTCAGCAATAACCACAACGCATTCTACTGTATGTTCTTAAAAGCAGCCTTACTTTACGGTAAAAATATCGTTCTATCTAATGTACTAGTTTAGAAAAGAACGCTGGATCGTTAGGAATTCTATTGTGTCATTATTCTTGACAGTATGGACTTATGGAAATAACCCATAATTTCACTAAAATCCATTATTGTTTCCACAAAGTGCAACAGAAAAATATTGGATAGAATTTCAAATAATAAGGAAAGATAGTACACAAGGTTACTACCATTCGCTGTACAAAATAAAAAAAAAGCGAAGAAATACATTCAAATGGTAGAGGAAGAATTCTCGCATGCTATATGTAAAAGACGAAGGGATACAGATTTCCTGTATCGAATGTCTTTTAAGATATAAATCTTAATGTCTTTAAGAAAGAAAAACATTTCTTAGAGTAGTACTTGATGCAGTCTCTAAAAAAAAAAAAAAAACAATTACAATGAAAAGGCACAGAGGTAGTTGTGTGGTAAGAAGTTCGCTTCCTAACCACATGGTTTCTGGTTCAGTCCCAGTGAAAGAGGAACGGAGAAATGTGAAGCTATGTGCCCACATATTTGGGGAACAAGCAATTAAATATACAGTATACTAGTGGTACTTACTTTATAGATCACAGAGGTATAAAAATATGTCAGTCTCAGAGGAATTTGAAGTCAGAACATAAAGTATGTACTGAAATGCGTCCAGGTAACTTGACCGTTTTATCAGATATAAGCAACAAAACGTTGAGAGTGATATAATTCATAGAATCGTACAGCTTTATCTTTAAACATGATATACATCAAATTTTGTATAAAACTGTTATTTAGATTCAGAAAACATTAATGCAGCTGATTGAACACTTCTACTCAGAAATTTATCGAACTTTGATATCCATGGGCAATTCCTACAATGGATAATATAGCTTTTGACCTACAAATGATTACTACGAGATTTTATAATGAAGAATGTAGAATCATCGGCAATAAAGAAGAAATGCGTTCCCTAGAGATCTCTGCAAGTTCCTATCCTTTCCATAATTTATATCAATGTTCAGTATAATAAAAGTTCAGTATAATATAATTTCAAAGTTCAGTATAATAAAATTATAATCTTATCTGCTGATTAAAATCTGCAAATAAACAAAGAACATTTTCTGTATGAGACAATGAACAGCATGAATATTTTAGACAGCGTTTCTTGGTTAAACCGTTTGGAAGTACTTCTTGACAAAGCATCTCAATTTTCACGGTAGGGAAAATATATTACAAAACTTATACCCCTGATAATATTTAAATAACAATAAAAAGAAAGACTGAAATTCCGTACAACTTAGCATTGGATGATTTACAATGATTTAAAACTTTCCCATAACAGATTTTATCACAATTAGGCCAGCTTCAATCGACAATAAAAGAAAATATACAACGCATTTCACATCCATAGCTACATTCAAATTTCAAAATGATAGATTTCTTCGAAAGGTTATTCCTGGCTGTGCCCCTCCAGCGTAAAGCTCTCTAGCAGGTGAACAAAAGATAATAAACTAGAAATATCGCATTCACTAAACAGATGATGCTATTGACTGCCATACAAGTTGAAAAATATACGAGAAAATATGTATGCATTTATATATATATATATATATATATATATATATATATATATATATATATATATATATATATATATATATATATATATATATATGTATGTGTGCGTGTGTGTGTGAGTGTGTATGTGTATATGTGTGCGTATATATATATATGTGCATATATATATATATATATATATATATATATATATATATATATATATATATATATATATATTTATTACATACATAGATAAATATATACATATATATGTGTCTTTGTGTGTAAACGAGTGAGGGGAAACGAGAAAGAAGGGAACTCGATCAATTTATTGGGAGTTTTATGTCTAAATCAAAACAGTTTGATTCAAATTCGTTGGTCCTCTTGAGTTTCAAGTGTGATGCTAGTCGTCAGCCATTTTGAATTTGAATGATAGAAGTTGATTGTTATTACCGTTTTGTGGGCTACGATTGGTTGTGGAAGGTCACACGGTGTCGTAGTTTTATGCTGGTATATGGGTAACGCTGACCTTGGTACTGGCGGTGCAAAGGAGCAGCTGGTGCTATGGTGGCATATCCGGGTTATCATCGGTAAGAGGTTTGATTTGCCAGAAGGGCATATCTCTGGTGGCAACAATACGATAAATCATATTTCTTGTTGATGGATAATGCGGTTTGTTCGAGGATATGCAGTCATTCGCGGAGCAGTGCTGGCAGTTGGAGGCTTGTGCCTTCTAGAAGGATCTTGTCTCTCAAGGGTCGCAGGATACAGAGCTACCCTTACCCTTATACCATGCGAATGCACATGTGCACATGTGTGCGCACACATTGGTATGCATGCGCACATGCATACGAATATACATATGTACATATGAATGAATACACATGTGTGTGTATGCGTGTACTTCTGTGCGCGTGCGTGTCCGTCCAAGCGTGTGTGCGCATGTGTGTGCGGACGTGCGCATTCGCGCCCGTGTATAGAAGCGCACACTCGCCTCAATATACACATGCACGCAAAACTATATAAACGCGTCTGCACACCCACTTATACTTCCACATACCGCACTTTCCGACTTCCCACCCAACAACCTGCCCGACTTCTAGTCTGTCTCCTGTCCTCCACGTTGTGAGTTCCCTGTTCACTATGTAGTATTTTCCAACTAACTGTTACCCATATACATATATATTTATGTGTTTATGCATGCATATATGTGCTACTTATGTAGATGTGCGTGTATATATACATATATATATTTACATACATACATATATAGATATATATGTGTGTGTGTGTATGTGTACGTATATATGTATATAAAAAATGATCGCACAAAAGAAAAATTAAATCACCTAGATCCGTTAAATAGCTCAGAATTGTCACTACTTTATTATTATTATTATTTTTTATAACTTTAATTTCCTTATGCCCATTGCATAGTCTAATCAAATGTTCCAGAATTTGCTTCGCAATGAAGAGATCTGTTGTATTCCTCGTGGTATCATGGTATAGAATCTTTCACCATTGCTTCTGAAAACTCTCAAGATTCTGTTAATTATCTTCATCGAGAAATTAAATCCTCATAATCTACATCGACGGTAATCCAGTACCTTTGCTTAATTCACTTTTCTAATGTTTTAGTCGCTTATTGTGACCTAATTATTATTTCAGATTTGGAGATAGTTTAACGTTCTGCATTTATCATCTGTTCTACTTAAACATCGAAAGGTTAAACCCTGCTACAGTTGACAGTTTGCCTTTTATCCCCTGTTGAATCAGTAAAAATATATCTCTCTGTAAAATCCTAGGATATTGGTGTCAATAAAACTGACTAACGTCCATATCCCTTCATTTGAAATTCTCTGTCTTCATAAATAATCAAGAAGGAAATTCAATATGGCGTATAAATAGAAAAAGGCGGATGACAAGTTGATTAAAAAACTCATATGAGCAAATGGAATTGTTTGTTGTTGTTGCTGTTTAGACCTAATTCAGCACTAATCGAATCGTTCTTGGATAAAAAGCATTGCATCAATGACAAACAGTAATTTTAAAAATCAAATATAGGATTATATTACGCCATAGATACCTCATTTTTGTTTACGATTTGAGGGTGTGGTGTGCAGGAAATTTGGCTGCTGATGCTATAAGGTCGTGGGACGACGCAGTGATTCTTCCTGTTGGTCCCATAACATGATTTGTAGATATTATGCGTGATAATACTAGAGTAATCTTCATACAGAGTCAGTTTAATAATTATAACTTTGATAAGAGTGAGCGAGATGAAATGAAAAGCTGAGAATGTGTTCCAATAATGTTAAAGAACATGCTGTAATTAGTTTTTGCTCACTATGAAATTAATATGAATAACAGGAACACTAGAGCAAAACAAAAATTAAAAAAAAACATAAAAGCACAGAAAATCAAAGATAACATTTAATAATGTTATTGCATTGTACATGAGTGATATGGTTTAATATTACAGGAGAATTGATTGCTACAGAATAATATTTTTAGGCAGAGGTTTCACATTTCTCCGCTCCTCTTTCTTTGTATATGTTAGGAAGAAACTTATTAGCAACCAACACGGTATCAATATAATGATTTCTCGCGCAGACATATTGATCTAGGATTGATAAAATTTTCGAGATACATTATCTCTGATTTATTCAGAGAAGGAATGGCAATACCTATAGAACTTTTTCGGGATCTGTGTATATGGTAAGTGAAAAAGGAAGGAAATAACCTGAATAGGGGAGATATTCCAACTGCTTGGAACTGACTGAAGTCTGTAAAACGAAGTCGAGAGGCATGTGGTGGTCTTATATCTGATAACAGATTTAGTCTGTCGATCCTGAACATGATCGGCCCCATCAAACAAAATTGACTCACAATTTTATTCTACTGGGGATTGAGGCACCATACACTTTTCCAAAATACTGTGCAGAAGGATATATCTAAAAATACTCGGACAAGAAAAAAGATCCAAGCTTTTAAAACAATTCATTCTTTAAAATCTGAAATCAATCCATAAACTCCGAGTGAAATTTTAAACATTCTCAAGCTGTCCCGAAAAATGCTTATGCGGTGCTGTGAAAAGTGCTTTTAAAATATCCCGTTATACATAGTTTATAGGAAATTTAGACCAACACACGGTTGTTTATCCCCTAATATACCAACAATTATATTCCCCAAATATACACTGACGTTATATGTCACTCAAGATAACTACGTATATATATATTCTTTTATGCTTTTATTTGTTTCAATCATTTGACAGGTCCATGCTAGAGCACCACCTTTAGCCGAACAAATTGACCCCTGGACTTATTATTCTTTGTAAGTCCAGTACTTATTCTATCGGGCTCTTTTCCCGAGCCGCTAAGTCACGGGACGTAAACACACCAACATCGGTTTTCAAGTGATGGTAGGAGGACAACCACAAATACACAAACACACACACACACAAACATACACACACACACACACTAATATATATATATATATATATATATATATATATATATATATATATATATATATATATACGACAAGCTTCTTTCAGTTTCCGTCTACCAAATCTACTAACAAGGATTTGGTCGGACCATGGATATAGTAGGGGACACTTACCCAAGGTGCGAAGCAGTAGGACTGAACCCGAAAACATGTGGTTGGGAAGGAAGCTTCTTACCACACAGCCACGCCTGCACCTATCTATCTATCTATCTATCTATCTATCTCTCTCTCTCTCTCTCTCTCTCTCTCTCTCTCTCTCTCTCTCTATCTATCTATCTATCTATCTATCTATCTATTTATCTATACTCGGATGTGCTTACGTGGTCACTTCCATGGTTATAAATGCACACGAATAGTCCCACAAATTGATGGTTGAATAGAGAGTGAAGTACCCATATAAGAAATTGCATATAAACGTTGATATATATGTACACGGATATACTTGGGTATCGTAGCAATTGTGTACTTACGAGTACAAACGCCCCACATTTGTATACATGTTCGAGCTTTAAATAGCGATCGAATTTAAGGGAAGAATAAAAGACAAACAGAATATAAATACATACATATATATATGCGTATCTATTCACCATTTCTCATATACTTTCATATATTTTCCTGTTGTGTATATATATATATATATATATATATATATATATATATATATATATATATATATATATATATATATATATATATATGCAACAGGAAAATATATGAGAAATGATGCACAGGGAGAGAAACCGAAATATATCAAAGAGTCAATTTATCGTCATCTAAGATTAAGAGATGTGACGGCGAAATGGATCTAGATGCCTGCTCATAAAATCTTATATAGACACATGCATTTATAGTTCAATAGACATCTACACATCTACATACAAGTGTATACATACATGCATCCAAACGCCTATATGAACATATGTGGCAGACGCAACAAGCATAAACTCACATAATCTCATACCATATATGAGATAAGCATGTGTATATATATATATATATATATATATATATATATATATATATATATATAACTTTATATCTTTTTAATACTTACGTATGTGGCTGTGTGGATATATACGTAAGGTATAGATACAAAATATGAAGCTAGCGGAGAAGTAGGGAATGAGCCTGAAACATATACACGTATAGACATATGCACGCATATATATATATACATATATATATATATATATATATATATATATATATATATATATATATATATATATATATATATATATATGTACATACATCTATTTGAATGTACTATGTTTCTAACTAGAAATGTATTCTCTCTTTCTCTCTCCCCTTCTCAGTATGTCTCTGACTTTGACTGTCTGTCTGTCCGTCCGTCCGTCCGTCTGTCTGTCTGTCTATCTATCTCTCCACGCACACACTCCCACCCACGCCCACAACATACACGCACCCCACATTTGCAAAAAGTCTTCTAATAATTTCGTGCTTTAAGGTATATAATTTACCATGTTTCTTCAAGCAATCTTTCAGACTTTGTTCCCTCTCTCTCTCACTCTCTCACTCTCTCTCTCTCTCTCTCTCTCTCTCTCTCTCTCTCTCTCTCGATCTATAGATAAATAGATAGGCAGACAGACAGATAGACAGTCAGTCAGATAGATAGATAGATAGATAGATAAATATATAGATAGATAGATGAATGCACACACACACACACACACACACACACGCACACACACATACACACACATACACACACATACATACACATATATATATATATATATATATATATATATAAATATATATGTATATATATATATGGTATAGTTCAGTTTATATTTTCCTCTAAAGGAATCGATTTATATATGCATAAATTTTGAAGAGTTTGTGTTATCAGCAGGAAAATTTTCATCTCAGTGTTTCAAGGATGTCTCCTTCTGAGACGCACTAAATTCAAATTTGCTTGCTCTTATTTGGCAGCGAATCTATCATAAATTTATTATTTCTTTTGCACTGTATTACGTTTTTTCCTAAGTGAGGGGTGCATATGTTGATAATTTTTCAAACGTTAAAATAAATTGTTGATATGATCATATTATAAGCCAATGATTCAAAGCAAATTTAGGTGTTGCAATTAATTGACTGCGTGTGAATGCGCGGGATTATAGTGAGAAGTATCACCTCACAAATTTGAATTGCAGGGTCCAAGAAATGGAAGTGGTCTGAAAATAAGCATGTGTAGATGATGAATGACTTTCTTGTGACCTATGATTGAATATATCAGCTTGTATAATGAACTAACTAGTAGGCAACATAGAGATCTGAAGAATGTACTCCCATTTTTTTGGCTGAAGAAAGACGGATTCGAGTATGCATTGTAGCAAATCAATTAACTGCATTTGTATACTATAAATCTCTAGCTGCCAGAGAGAAAGTAAGTATTCATTTGAACACGATTTCGATAAATGACCTGTCAAATTTTGCAGTTAGATCCCTCTTTCAAGTTCCGATTATATTTAGAGGGCATTGTTGAACCTCTTGTTTCTCTATCGACGAGGAAAAACATGCACAGATTGTATGGGATCTTAATGGTTCTGTCGCTACCGTCAGCATAATTTCTTGAAATATTAGCATTCCAAATATTCGCAGATTAAGCGGACAAGCGTTAATGGCAAGTCGCATGCTTGGTGGAAATGAATGTTGTGTGCTTATATGTTTGGAGGCGCAATGGCCCAGTGGTTAGGGTAGCGGACTCGCGGTCATAGGATCGCGGTTTCGATTCTCAGACCGTGCGTTGTGAGTGTTTATTGAGCGAAAACACCTAAAATTTCTAGAGGCTCCGGCACGGGATGGAGGCGAATCCTGCTGTACTCTTTCACCACAACTTTCTCTCACTCTTACTTCCTGTTTCTGTTGTGCCTGTAATTCAAAGGGTCAGCCTTGTCACACTGTATCACGCTGAATATCCCGAGAACTATGTTAAGGGTACACGTGTCTGTGGAGTGCTCAGCCACTTGCACGTTAATTTCATGAGCAAGCTTTTCCGTTGATCGGATTAACTGGAACCCTCGACGTCGTAAGCGACGGAGTGCCAACAACAATAAGCTTATATGTTTAATTTGTTACTCTTACGCCTTGCTAAAGGACTGGTGATGTTAGGATAACTGTACATCAATTTGATACTCTTTACATTGACTTTAAAATTATATGTCGATTTTATTTTATTCTCAGTAAGATATATTATTTCATGCTTATACATACATACATACATATATATATGCTTCCGTAGATAATTATGTGAATATGTTTACGTATTTTTTCTTCTTCTATATATCAGCTAATGGGAGTTGGGCATTTTTGATCATATCACCATAGCGGTAATTTTCGAGATGGTTCTGAAATGTTCGATCTTTTCGTTATTTACAGATTCAAAGTTTTCATCTCAATTAGTTTGATTGGTTTCGCGGTCAATAAAAATATAAATACTTTATGTATCGAATTCTATGTCACTCATTCCTAAATCAAGCGCGCATGCACACACGCACAAATGCCCACATATATCTCTTTGTGTTGTGCGTATGTATCTGTGACACATGCATATTCTTGTATGTTTGTTTTGTGTATGTATGTGTGTGTGTTTGTGTTTGTGTGTATGTGTCAGAGTTTGTATGTTTCTGCATATGTGTGTTATTACGCTCATAAACGCAAATTGACAAAGTGGAGAAAATATTTGTTTCAAAGTGCGGAAGTCCAAGTTCGATCTCACTGCATGGCCTGATGAGCAATTTTATTTTAGTGTATCCCCTCATCGACCAATATTTGTAAGTGAAATTAAATAAATAGAAATTGAAAAAGTACCCATCCGTGAGATCGTAGCAGTAATACAAAAGTTGAGTGAATCCTTTTCACAGGCGCGGCTGTGTGGTAAGAAGCATGCTTCCCAATCACATGGTACCGGTATCTGTCCCACTTCGTGACGCTTTGGGCAAATGCCTTCTGCTATAGATTCAAGTCGACCAAAGCCTTATGAATTTGGTAGCCGGAAATTGCACGAATTCCGTCGTATACAGATAGGCGTGTACGTGTATTTGTGTCTTTGTGCCTGTGTTTGTTCCCCAACAACGCTTGACAACCGGTGTCGGTGTGTTTATGTACCCGCAACTCACCGGTTCGACCATAACATTCGATGGAATTAGTCTCAAGTTTTAAAAAATAACAGTACTGGGATCGACTCATTCGACTAAAATTTCAAGGTGGTGCCCCAACATGGCCACACGCTAATGACCGAAACAAGTAAAAGATAAAAGATATTCTACTACAATGATTCTATCTGGAAAATTATCTAAGTGTACACATTCAATTAGCTGGTAGTTCGGATCTCTGAACAGTTAAATAGTCTTCGTCGAAAGCGATGGAATAACATGCATGTGCATTCCGCAGATGAGAAGGCTTCTAAGTAAAAAAATATATCTAGCTAGCGATAGCACTATATTTAACGCATCGCATTAATGTAGCGCAACAAACTGCATGTTGTTGCAGTGATATTGTACGATGTAGTTCGGGGTTGCATCTAGATATTAGTATAGAAATATCGATTATACAATTGATGCAGCTGCATTAGTACTGACATCAGCAAAATACCAAGCATACCATCTACTTCAACAATAACAGCTAAAAGAGCAACAACAACAATTATAACAACAACAACAACAGCAACAAATACAATAGCAAAAGCAACAATAACAACAACAATGACATCACGATGATGATGACGCTGAGGAAACCTGTACGGGTTCGCTCTAATTGCTAAAAATGAGAGTAAAATATTTGTGATATCCCGACCATCTCGCTTGAAGAATAATGAAGGACATCTATATGTCAACATCACATAAATAAAAATGCAACGTCATGGGTAGTTTATATCTTTTTTTTTTTTATTATTATCGATCTGCTTATTGGAACAAGATGAATATTGAGAGTTGCAACAGCAAAAAAAAAAACAAAAAAAAAACTTGAATATTAACCAATGGAAGCTGGGACAACGTAAACAAAAACAGCAGGGATTTGAAACAACATTGCAGAATCAACGATGGAAGCGACTGCATCAATACTAACGAAGGAAACACCATCCAGCACCATTACCAGTTGCACCAATAGCAACAACAACATTTTGGACATTATCAGTTCCACTGGATGACACCACCATGACTACCACACAAGGAACAGCAGCAAGAATAACAACAGGAACAGGAGTAAAAACAACATCAATAATAAGATCAACCATCAACCACAACAAAGAATCAGAAAACAGCAGCAGTAGCGAAACAAAAGCAAGAGCGAGGGAAAGAACAGCAGCTAAAGAGATAAATCTCCTGATTTGTACAGAAACGAAAACAATAACGCAAAGCATGCAATAACAGCAGTTATAAACCTGGTCCTATTTATTTTACTTTCATTTGCTTATTTTCTTCAAACCTCCCTATATCAACGGAGCCATTACCGATAAAATTAAACTGCTGAAAATGTTCTATTTTTCTTGTTTCTGATCCTCGCTAAGGTCTTTGACATGAGAAGAATGAACGGAATGGATATAATCGGCAGATATATGATTGAATCGCTATGAATATCAGGAGTTGGTGTAATTAGTGAAACATTTAGGGCAGTGAGCTGGTAGGATCGTTGGAACGGCAGAAGAAAGGCCTTATAGTAATTGCAGCAGTAATACACTAATACACAGAAACGCGTGCATACATACACACATACGTCTGCAATGTATATACACACACACACACACACACACACACACACACACACACATATATATATATATATATATATATATATATATATATATATATATATATATATATATATATATGTATATACATATACGCACATGTACACATATATACATACATCCATCCATCCATCCATCCATACATACATACACATATATATGTAGTCAACAAATAAGATCCAGTGGTTTTCGGTGTAGCAATCATTTATACCGCTGAAATGATTCGAACTTAGACCCCGTATCTTTACGAGGGACCAATTCCGCGGAGTAAAGAGTGGCCACAAAACGAATCATTGTGAGTAGATATAGAGGCAATTATGCCGATAAACAAATTAAGTATAACATCTTGGATTTGACATACAATATATATATATATATATATATATATATATATATATATATATATATATATATATATATATATATATATATATATATATACATACTATATATATATATATATATATATATATATATATATATATAATATTATTAAGGATAGAAATCCAAATTTGCAGGTAAAAACTCAACTAAATTCAATTTATTAACTATATATATATATATATATTTCACGAGCAGGCTGTTCCGTTGATCGGATCAACTGGAACCCTCGACGTCGTATGCGACGGAGTGCCAACAACAACAACAGTTAATCACCGACCTCAAAGTAGTAAAAGGACAAAGACAAATCAGTCGAAATAGGAATTTTCAAATACGATTTTTGAATGTGAATATGATAGTACATTTGAAAATGTGTAGCAAATCTCATACGCATTCGACACCCTTCCTCTGAAGAGGTTTACGAAACCTTATTACTGTACACTTTATAAATTCATAACACACTGCATCATTATACCTCACTGCAGGCTACAATCCTGTTATATACTCCTATATTCAACATAGACTTTATTATACTCTGAAAACAATTATAACCCCAGCCTCAACACATTAAACGCTACTTCGCTTCTGTTGCATATTGTCGTGGTTGTTGTGATTAGGATGAAAAAGAAAAAGAAAAACTGTGGTTCCGATTCTTGGATCGACTGTATCAATTACCATTGAGCAAAGTATTGCACTTTCTTTCTTGATAACAGAATCTATTCACAAAGTATCGAGTAGCAGTTGAGCTCTGGTTCAGTGCTATCTCCCTCCATATAATATCCTGAGTGATCTTCCGAGTCAATGATGTGAAAACCTATATGTTATTTACTCCATCTCGTGGCTAAATGGAACCCCAAAATAATAGGTAAAAGCGGACATTCTGTCAGTTTGCACTCGCGTACAAGTGACAGTTATGCTACTTTTCGAAGGTTTTCGGCTCCAGTATTAGTGTCAATCAGAAATAAAGACGCTAGATCAGCCTCGTCTGTCAAATACAAGAATTAGAATCTATTCGACAGACTGTTGAATCGATTTTCTAATACTTTTGACGTTAGGAATGTTATATATGCCACAACATCACGTACAGCTATTGATTAGAATACTTTATGCCCAATCAAATGAATCTAGTGTTTCAATCGTTTCTGTTATTTATAAATGCTTTGCAACAACAACAACGAGAACGACAACAACAACAACAAGTGTAATATCTGTTTCTGACAAAAATTCAATGTATCAGATTTAAAGAACGGCAAGTATTGATGTTCATGATTTTCAAAGAGCTTCCAGCACGTCCGTTAAACCAAAATGCTACAGTAAAATATCGACACCGAATCGTAGACATTACTTACAAGGGTTCTCCGGTCTGTTAAAGAGATCATAGAACTAATAGTATCAATACATATATACATATATATATATAATGTATGTGTATATATAATGTATGTATATATATATATATATATATATATATATATATATATATATATATATATATATATATATATATATATATATATATATATATGTCTATATATATGTATATAATTATATATGTATATACATACGTGCAGGCGCGCGTGTGTGTGTGTGTTTGTGCATGTATCTTGTCAACGTTTGACATCACTAGATAGTACCAGTGCCGATAACACTACGAACCGTAATTATTCGTTATGATATAAGGCTATGCTATATTAAGAGCAATTTTCTCACTGGAGTTCATTAAATTGTGTTCCCTGCCCGTGGGTAAACATTTCTTTGCGTATTTAGAGTAATTGTAAGTCTGCATTTCGTCCGGGATATTCTGGTTCTCTTGAAAGACGCGTATCACACAGTAATTGGATAAGATAGCAGTGTGGACAGAATGATAACACTGAGATAAAGACATAAATATCAAACTATCGATTTATCGAAGCACTTCTAGCTATACTGGATAGATTTATGGCATACTGAATTATGCCACAGTGGAATGTTGATCTGTTTTCTCTGCTTGTATTATATATTGGAATGTTTAGTGGATAGATGAACAATAGATCATTATAATATCCCCCAAAGATAGATTTCATCCTTAACAGATTCTTATTAACAAAACCTTTAGTAAATTAATTATAAAGAAAATGATGTAATGATATAGAAGATCGAAAAAAGAAATTGGGAGTATAATCTTGTTGAATTGTCTGCCTGTAAGAGATAGCGTTCCTCACAGCTTTCAATTATAGTGTAATTATATAGTACGAGGCGTTAAACTGTCGTCCATATTTCAAGGATGTTTAACACAATACAGGATATATATTCCTTAGGGATGTTGAACTTTCTTATCGAAATTTAGCATTGATGGAAATTATGTTGGTATTTATTGCAATGGGACCAATATTCTTAAATAGAGACATGCAGAATGAAACATTTACGATCAGAAACTGTTCTAAGATTGAAATAGAATAAATTTCTCAGAAGGATGAGCTTATTATAACACTTTATAGATTTAGGTAGGATAAGAAAACTTCTGGATAACTGATGGGTCAACGGCACTTATTTGCGTGATAAAATAAAGTGATGTTGATAGCTCCAATGCAGATATTATTACTCAGTTTTGTGGGCGTCATAAGAACGTTTGTTATCTATGGGCAATATATAAATATATATATGTGTGTGTGTGTGTGTGTGTAAGTATTAATAATGGGTGACTTAAATTTTCCCTCTGCTGACTGGTCTACTCAAAACTGGAAGACAGTGTGTGTATTTCAACCTCAAACAGCAGCAGTGGAATCGCTTTTCCAATTCATGAACGAATTTTTCCTGTCCCGAAATCGTTCCTGTGCCAACGAGATTCAACAAAAACACATTGGTGTTAGAGTTTAGTAACTATACTGATGCTTTCCATAATATTACGGTGGAAAGAAAACCTTTCCTTTCTGACTACAATATGGTTCTGTGCTGGTTGTGGTTTTGGAAACCAAACGTGACGCAGAACGATATCGTTCCAGTACAGCCTTTTGATGTCATGGATCTTAGCAATTCTTACTGGAAGGCAATCACCCAAGATATTTTACTCATTCATTGGACTTTCATTCACTCTCTTACTCAAAACAGCACGAATATAACCCGGCACCTATTTCTGGACATTGCCACAAATAAATGTTCATACCACACTCGTTTCATGACTAAAACTGCAGATTCTCATGTAACACAAGAGCACTTATAAGAAAAATAAGAAGGATTAATCGGAGAAAATAATCAACTGCCTAAAATATTCTTTTCTATTTTAGGCAAGAGGCCCGAAATTTTTGGGGTGGGTCCAATCGATTAGATCGATCCCAGTACGCAACTGGCACTTAATTTATCGACTCCGAAAGGATGAAAGGCAAAGTCGACTTCTGCGGAATTTGAACTCAGAAACGTGAAGAAAGATGATATACCGCACAACATTTCACCCGGCCTTTATACTCAGTGGAATTTGAACTCAGAACATAAAGACCAACGAAATACCGCTAAGTATTACGTCCGTTGTGCTAACGTTTCTGGTAGATCGCCGCCTTAACTGGTTAAAATATTGCCAGCTGCAACATCCACACTTGACAGATAAATCTTTATTGGAATTAAAGAAACATTATCTTCAAAACTGCATCGACTGTCCAAGAAAAGTGATCGATTGACAAAATAAAAATGAATCGCAAAATGTTGTTCCTATCCGCCAGAAAGCTTAAGGTCGTTGTATCATCTTTTGGGCCGCTAACAGATGGTATTACACAGTGGTGCAGAAAACCTGGTTGACTTTCTACAGATGGAATACTGCTCCACGTTCAACAATTTCGACATGGTTAATACTGACAGCACCGGTAAAAGACATTCTTAGCACACCCTACAAGACAAACCATTTGGCGGCCCAGGTATCATTGTGGATATTAACAAAATTATAACTCAGCTGCAGGCTTCGTATGGGTATGAAAAAAAATAATGCCGACAGATATCACTGCTTTAAATGCCAAATAGAATGTATAATATATACAAGTTGACTATTCATGCTACACTGCTAGGTCACAGCGTTATAAAACAGCTATGAATCTGAGAGTGCCACCAATATTTGAATTGTACGTATTTTTTTCATTCCCGCATAAATAGAAACATACATACACACCTACATACATACACAAACACATATATACACACGATCACACATATAATACACACACACACACACACACACACACACACACACACACACATATATATATATATATATATATATATGCGCATAAACATAGGACGTACGCATATATATATATATATATATATATATATGTGTGTGTGTGTGTAAACATATATACATATATATTCATAGATAATATACTTAGTTATAAATATAAGCTATTAGATGCTCACACATATATACATATATGTGTGAGCGTGAGTATGTGTGTGTGCACGTGTGTGTGTGTGTGTGTGTGTGTGTGTGTGTGTGTGTGTTTGTGTGTGTGTGTATGTTCTCGTATTTCTGTTTATATTTATCTCTGTTTTCATGTTTATCAATGAAAAACGGTGTGTCATATTCAGCTCCTTTATGTCAAAAACGATATCCAACGTTTTCATAAATAGAAATCGATAAATAATTTCGAAACAGAAATAATATGTTCTATGGCTGATATAACTGACTACAATATGTCTTGAATCCTTGCTCCAGTATGACCACGTTCGATGGATTGCATACTCGAAATAAAATGGAAATAAAAGCCTTAAGTAATTGAGTTTGTATGCAATTTAAGGGGAACGTAAAACCAGCAATTAGCATATATAAGGAACCAGACTGGTATTTTACTGATTAGGCTTATGTTACGTTAATAGTAAAGTTTCTATACATAGTAATAGAGTTTATACTATTTTACAGCAAGACTTGTTTAACTAGATAAAACTTTACATGTTTTCCAGACACATTAAAAGTATAAATATTTATTGATGACACCTCAACTAGCGCAGTAACTAGGGACAGTTATTTGATTTTGCATGATTAGATATATATATCAACGAGAAATCACTCTCTTTGAATTGAATATAAATCCGACGAAATTAATATTGTAAGTGAAGTGAGATATCTACGACTGGGAATCAAACAGTAAACTAGATTCGTTCTGTCTGCGGTTTCTGTGTCTCTTCCTCACTTTACTGCATATTTTTGTAAATGAAATAACACACAATTTCTCTCTGATGCACAAAACACAAATTAGAACATTCAAGAATGGAAAAATTCTAAAAAATTAGGATTACTGAGCAATTAAACATTTAATATGCGACTGCTATGAGAGAAAAAAAAATCGTTTGAAATATTATCAGTGAAAATTAATCTCGGCAAAAAAAAAAAAAAAGTATTTTTGCGATGATTGGAAACTCTATTAATATTCTGATGTAATGACAGACGTATTTGAAAAAATAGCAGAAAAAAGTACGGGTGCAAAGTGAATGCAAGTAAACCGCTGTGTCGTGAAAGTTTTCAAGTATTCGTCTCTAAAAAGACTTCAAAGTAAAAATAGGAAAAAAACAAAGGAAAATCAAAATGCAATCAAAACCTATGCATGAAATTTTATTTTCACATGTCTAGACTAGATCCCCATATTTTATGAATGTATTCACATGTCTAGACTAGATCCCCATATTTTATGAATGTTAACAGATGAGATAATGGAAATGGGCAGTGGATAATAAACTTGGTATAGCGCCACACAAAATACTATCCGTTATTTAGCATACTCAGATTTCAAATTTCACCATTGTCGCTTTTGGATTTCATCGATAAAAAGTATCAGTAATATGATATTTTATATAATAATGGACAGTTATAAATTCTCGGCTTTGAGCTCAATGCAAGAAATCAATACGTTTATGCAATTGAATGAATAATTACTGCTCAATAATGTAAAAAGACTAAGATTAGAGTGTGGCAGTGTTCAGTCTGTCAAAAAATTAAAAAAAAACTGCTTCGACTATCGTATTCCAGGTATTGCATTTTTTCGTTACTTAAAGGTCTCATTTTTCCTTGCTATAAATAATTGCCGCTGGAAGTAACACCGTGATATTGACTACCAGTTTGCAATAATGAAGCGTTGAAGTCACCTTCACTTAAAGTTAGAGTTGGAGAGAATTAAAGCCCAACAATTTTACTCACCTCGGTAAAACTCTATGAACTCAATATCTACAGTTGGTCTCCTAAAAGAGCATTTATAAGATTATGTTTTCTGCATAGGTGGTATATAAGAAACGTTTTACGAATGGTAACAGAAAATATGTATTTTCTAATTCCATTCCACATAGATGATATTTAATATGCATTAGAGTACGAATAATTGATGACGGTATTTCCGAATATCATAACCTATATTAATTTCTATGCCTACAGAAAAAGTAAAACAAAATAATTTCAAATTAACGTTACTCTAACAAGAAAGAAGTTTTGTACAATTATATGACCTAATATATTAAGCATGTATTGAAGTAGGTATTAAGTAAATATGAGTCCTGGTACTCCAAGAGCCGGTTGCCCGGTTTCATAGACTATAAGTGGCCGAGATTAAAAAATGTTCCTCCAAATTATTTATTTACGACTGAATGAACTGAGGCAACAGGGAATGAAGTCTTTTGCGCAGGTACACAATACAGCGCTCAGTCTGGAAATCGAAAACACGATCTTGCGTGGTCATGTGCTTTCATGACGTAATATGTTGTCAAGTAATTAATTAATTTAACACAGTCTGGATTAATCTCAGAAACATAAAGCGACGAAATTTTCCAGTGTAAATCTTTTAGACCGGCGTTATACATTTTATGTAAATAAGAGAGAGAAGTATAACTCCCAGAAGAGTAAAAACAAATACGAAGGCAGCGCAAGTTTTAGTTCAGTGTTCATCAGTGTATTTATATTTCTGTATTAAAGTAAAATAAACAATGGTCAACTGAAACTATTCTGTAATAATTGTCGCTGATATGAAAATAGTGAAAATGTGGCGAATGTTTGCCTGTGTTATTTCTGTTTCAATATCTAGACTGTGTGAGTGCCTGTAGATGTGAAATGAAAAGTAAACATAAGAACAATTGATATTGCTTCTATTTCTGTTAGATCAAGGGAAAAATCGATGTTAACTTCCACATGTTAATAGCAAGTTTGTATTTTTCTATGCGTTCGAATTAAACTATGGCATCGACTACGTAGTGGTATACGAGATATTGTGATTGTTATATAGCTTTATACTTGGTTGATTAAACAATGAATTTAATCCCGAAGTCTATGTTGATTTCTAATCGAAATTTAACCAAAATATCTTCTCTCTTGCAAACGAAAGTTAGTAACTGTTAAGAATTATTTAAGTATTTCTTTGTGGTAGCAGACATGCTTGTATTCTTTAGTCTTCTGTTCATTTCTCTCAGATATCGGAAAAAATACAACAGAGCAGATCATTTGGAAAATGTTCGCTGGATTCGGCAAAAACCTTGTGTATAAAGTTAAACCGAAATAATGGGCAGATAATACGGGGTAACTTGTCACAGAAGCCATTTTTTACTTGGAAGGTAGGCGTAATCCATCCAGTTTCGAAACACTGCCTGGGCCGTGATTACTTTATACAAAGTCTTCTCCGCTACAAACACTTAGCTTTGTTACTATAGCAACAGTCCAGATAATTATTTATAAGCTATATATGTATACTATCAATATGTTTGGGGTGACAATGACGAAGTTGGTACCTGTGGTTCATGACACATAAGAAAATGAAAACCCAAGCATCCTTCTATCCGATGACGTAATTCGCAACTCAAGGTGCTTACACAAATGTTGTAACAGGAATTATTACTCCCGGGGTTACTTCAGTAGAGAAAGCGCTTAGTGTCTAGAGTGTTACATTTGCAACTGATAAATCATGATTTCGATTCTGGAAGCGTGCGGTGCATTGTATTCTTAAGCAACGTAATTCATTTCCTGTTACTGCACTGTACCAAGCTGCAAATGATTAATCCTCTTATGGATTGACATCCTGTTCAGAGACGCAATTAGATGGCAAGAAAACCGGAGATAAGACAGTATGGGTTCTTGGATTTGAGGCATTAACATCTAAGGTCTGTTGATGACGATGGCGATGATACTTATGATAATGATAATGATGATGATAGTGATGTTTATGATGTTGATGGTGAAATTGCTCTGGTGTACAAGAGTATGCTGAATACCAGTGTGAATACATATATGTGTATGTATGTGTGTGTGTGTTTGTGTCGAAGCCATTACGTACATATAATTCGCACTAACGTTCATGCATGCTTCACATACACAGAGACACATGTACATATAAGTGTACATATGCATATATGTCGTGGGGTTATTTGTCCCGTTATTAGACTATTTTCCTTAGTCATTGCTTGGTAATCGCCATAAGCTTTAAGCTCATATAAAATACCATCATTATTATTTACAGTATTGTAAAATACGTCGCCGTATAACAAAACCATTCGCACCGAAAGCATATATATATAGCTGTTTATATATATATATATATATATATATATATATATATATATATATATATATATATATATAGTGATATGTAAAAGTAAGATCTAGGGATCCATATGTCGGAAATTAGTAAGTTTCGTGAAGTCCGTAGAAGGTATAACAAAATCTACAGGAACAATTGTAATTATATAGGCGTAGGAAGTTCTGAGTTTTTCTCATATCGAAGTTTGATAAGCTGTAAAAAATAATTTTCTTAGTTCACGGTTAGCAATTAGTGATACTATGTATGCGAATAGAAACCCAAGCAGGTAAAATTCAGGGTACATATGTTTTCTAGATAGCAGAACCTCAGAAGCAATAATTATTCAAGGAGGGGTACACCACATGCTACACATCCAGCCGAAGATACCTTAGTTAAATGAAGGTAACATTGTCGTCAAGAGATCTCAAGTTAACCGGCAGATTTGACTAAAGATGAGTGGAAAGTAAAGAGTGAGAGAAAAAAAAAAACCAAGGCAAAAACACAAAAAAGGAAGGAATAAGATACTGGAGTGGGCAAATGTCTAATTTGTTAAGAAAAGCAATAAGAATAAAGAAAAGGAGAGGGTAAAGAGGGGAAAAATTTTGGCTAGACTGACGCCTACTATATATATATATATATATATATATATATATATATATATATATATATATATATATATATACATGCACACACACATACAGAATTACTATTCAATCCAAAGAAAAAATAATTTCCTTAAATTGGAGGGAAAGCATCTACTTCTCACTGGTTCTTCAGTGAAATACTTAAAATGATATAATTTCAATATATAAATATTAATGGAAACAGAGATGCCATTGGCATATTTATTAAAATTATATTATAAAATAATTATACTATAAAAAGGATATAATATAGTATAATATAACAAATAATTAAAACAAATATATATACTACATTTTGTTTTTCGATTCATATCCACTAACGAATTTATAAAAAAATTCATATTTATGCATATGAATCTCGTCAGGACGACTTAATAATAAAAAAGATAGTTATTATTAGACTGATTAAATGAGTCTGTGTTATAATATAGTAGTCCTTACATTAAATTTTTGCCTATTTTTTTTAGACAAATATTTCCCTGACGAGATTCATATGCATAAATATGAATTTGTTACAAATTCTAGGATACACATTTGTTTTAATTACTTGTTATATTATATCTTTTTATAGTATAATTATAATATATTATAATGTTAAAAACTATATATGTCAATTGTATTTCCCTATTTCCTTAAATGTATGTACGCATGTATATATATATATATATATATATATATATATATATATATATATATATATATATATATATATATATATTGATAGAAAAGGTAAGACAACAAAAGAAAGTAAGAGACCTACCTCGATATTATGTAAATAGAGGAATTTATCAGTATACAATAGGTGACAATTATTCGGTAGCCATGGTAAAACTCCGAGTTTCGGATACCGGGGCTGAAACCCACGCCGCCATCTCTTCAGTTATCTGACCATCGAAGAATGCTATGAAAATGAGCGCCCCGGCATCAAAAACTCAGAGTTTCATCATGGCTACAGAATAATTGTCACATGTTATTTACATATATATTCATATATACATGTTTTTAAATGTTTATTTGTATACATACAATCATACACTCACATACATGTGCATTTGTATAGGTATGTATCTAAATCGTTTTGTTTTTGGATAAATGTCATACGTATATGATAAATACACGCGTACACGTATGCATACATGTACAACATTCGGGCATACATAAAGAAAATCACACATACGCTCATACACACATTCTCAAACACACACAGACATATTTAAATATATATACATTATATTCAGTAATTAAAAGACAAATCAATATTTATTTGAAGTCAAAATGCCGTGAGAAGAGATAAACAGTCTAATGCATTAACAGACACACGTAATTTACCTTTTCCTAAGCACACCTTCAGAAATGAAGATAAATCATTTTCAAAAATATACTAAACAAGTAATCAACTGTTCCTGCATATTCTGGAGAAAATGGCATATTCTCCCTAGAGAAATACAAATAATGGAATTTATTAATTTGTTGTTAATTGTTTTAAAGTAACAGTTTACAATCCAAAAACACTCACATCCATAGATTATTTTCAATATAGAAGTTTCTCAAATTTCCCACCTTTACCTCTATATCTCTCTTTTACTTTTTTCTTCCTACACACGAACACATTTACACGCTTACACACACACACATACACACACACACGCACGCATACACACACACACATGAAAAGACACACACACACACACAAACACACACACACATAAAGATGTACGTGATGTACATGCTTAGGCATTCACATAGGCATACATAGTCAGATATACACAAAAATGCATGCACAAATTAGAATCTGAGTGCATATAGTAATATATTTATCAACAAAGAAGCTGCACATATGTATGTTTGTCAGTACGTGTATATGTCAATGCACACACACGCACACACACACACACACGCACATGCATAATACATACATACATACATACATACATACATATATATATATATATATATATATATATATATATATATATATATATATATATATATATATATGAGCAAAATGTACGAATGTTTACATTCGATGTCAGATGCTACTATTGTTAATATCAACTTTGGTGAATATTTATAATTGATAATATTAACAACAGTAACATAGGCCGTTCACAGGTTCAATAGCATTATATAGCTATGCAATTTAAAAGTAGCCCGAGGCAAAAGGATGCAAAAAAAAAAAAAGCATCAGCCTGCTTAGAAATAAGAGCTAAAGCCCTAATTCAACTGCTAGAAGGCACCAAAATGATAGAAAATAATAGTAAGTGAGGAAACGGATAAAGGATTAAGACATTAAAAAGCATGCCACAAAAGGTTATGCCAAATCAGATGTTCACTCCTCCTCCCTTGTTCACGTGGTTCCGACGTGACCATCGGCCACCCTTCTTTCTTCTAACTTGTGTTTCTTCCTTTGTCTCCCTTGTAGCTGGGAGTTCGTGTCTGTCTCCTATCTTGTGTTCTTGTCTGTCTCCTGTTTTGTTTTCTTGTCTGTCTTCTGTATAAGCTTGAGATTTACGCGTTCGTCACCACAATCGCGTTTAGGCCTAGTAGCTCATCCTATTTGTGTTACCAATTTTGATCCTCTACAAAATCGCTAATTTTGTTTAATTTGCTTTGCGGGTGCAGCTGTTTCATCGAAAGCGTATATTGCTGTTAAATGCTTGAAATACGAGAGTAGAAAAACAGCCAACAACTGATGAAGTGTCGTTCTTTATGTTGTTTGACTTGTTTTCCGTTTGTCTTTCGTTGTCCTAAAAAAATAGTTCATATTCCATGTACTGCTACTTCGTATTTTTTAGTTGTACAGGTTTCATGACGTCCTGTACCCACATATGCATATATGTATATATATATATATATATATATATATATATATATATATACATAGACACACACACACACACACACACACACACACACACACACACACACACACACACACACACACACATATATATATATATATATATATATATATATATATATATATATATGTATATATATATATATATATATATATATATATATACAGGACTTTTGTATTTAAAAGCCAACTTCTTTATGAACAACTGCGTAGTTGCTCACATTTTAATTCAGAATTGATAAAGTCATATATCTGGCTGTTTTATTTTGCGTAAACTTGATCGGCTAAACTTTTGGCGCACAACGACAATGATTTTGTAGCGATAACTTTCATCTTCCTTGGTAAATGTTTATTTAAATAATTGAAGAAAATAACGTTTCTTAAAGACAACGTATATCGTGTGTTGCTTATGTATGTTGAAGACTGCGGTACAAGGAGATGATGTGAACATCCTACACAACTGCCGACATATGTTAAGCATTTTTTCGTAAATTTATACTGTTTATGATAATTGTGTTTGTGTTCAATATTTTATTATCAATAACAATTATTGTACCTTGTAAACATAGACTCATTCGGTTCCTTTGTTCACGACTGTCGGATCTCCAAAATACATACGGCTGCATTAGATGCTGGGCAATATTTGGATACAATTAACAACAGCAAAAGAAAAAAGAAAAAAAACACGTCTGATACGCCGGTGATATGTATTAATTTGATAATATATCAAGTTCTAAAAATAATACAATATAACAGCAGTCCTTACGAATTTATATTGAGATACTTCATTCCAATGCCTGGTTGTTTGAGAGTCTGACGGTATTATTCAAACAACAAGTTAGATAGAGGCTGTCGGACTGGCCGTGTGGATCTTGATTTATTGCTATGATGTTTAGGCTGCGTGCCGTCTCATATTAAAACCAATTTCAAACAGCCTTTGATAAACATTTATTTATACATGTAACGGTGTAAATATTTACATAATTATAGAGACGCTTGCCAGGACTACATTGCGATCTGCCAGCAGTAAATGGAGTTCTTGGTTGAATTAATAACAGATGAAAATGGCTTACAAGAAGTGGGAAAATATTCTGTTCTTCATAGTTGACAATTCCTAGGACCAGACGTGGAGCAGCAAGAAGCGAAGGATTCTGCCTTCTAATGGAATTGTCTATGTTCACCTCTGTGCCCTTTTCTGTTCGTCTATCTGTCTGTCTCTCTCTGGTACATTTTCCCGCGCTTTCGGTTTTATAGTCAGCATTTTTACAGGAACATCTGAAACTTTTATTAATACGAGGTAATGTTGCAGCGAGATTATTGATTTGTATTCAGAGCAGCATGTTTCCTGATCTGATGTGGCATGAGCCCAGTTACTAAAGCTGTACGCTTTCGAATCTAGGCCTCGCTACAATGGTTTATGTTAGGACAAATGCTACAAATACTAGCGTATAAAAAGCGTGTATGAATTAAAAGTGAATACATGGCTATCTGCATGTCACTGAATATGTAGTGAAGGGGCGTGGCTTAGTAGTTAAGGGTGCTGAACTCATGATCCTTAGATTGTGGTTTCGATTCCTCGAGCAAGCGATGCATTGTGTTCTTGAGCAAAACACTTCATTTCACGTTGCTCCAGTCCACTCAGCTGGCAAAATTGAGTAATCCTGGCGTCCTTTCCAAGTAGGGGATTTATACGCCATAGAAACTGGAAACCCAGCCCTTATGAGTTGGCATGGCTCAAAAAGGTAACATTGACTTTTTTTTTCAGAATATGTATATCACTAGTGTGGTCGTGGCTGTTTATGTCCTTTATATACCTCACTTTGTATACATACATTCATACAAACATAAATTCATATATGTAGTGTGTAGAGGTACAACACGAGTGTGGAAGGAGGCGTTTAGTTCTATTATATATTTCTCTCTCCTTGTGTATAAGTACATATATAATATATGCGTGTGTATATACATAGTCACATATTGGAAAGTCTGAGATGGAAAGAGAAAGAGTGAAAGGGTAAAGGACTAAAGTAGAGTAGCATTTATGTTGTTCTATTTTTTTGCTTTTCATTTCACCTAAACCCCATTAAATACATCTAGTGCCTTCCTTGCTAAAATAAATAAAATAATAATAATGTTATGAATAATAAAATCAATATATGTTTACATATGAGAACAACAGTATGAACCCAAACATCAAAACAAAAATCCGAAACATTTTAATGCAAAGATATAAAATATTGTTACATTAATCCGAATATTCTGTCGTCCAGTTGGTTAGCACGAAAGAATAAATATTTTGCACACGTAGATAGGCTGTTTTCTCCCACGAATTTCCGACTGCTTACAGCATTAATTCTTCATGTCAGACATGTATTTTGTTAATTCTGTAACGAAACTACATAACTGTTAAATATTTCTCCAGTAGGAATTACATTAATGTGTTGAATTTTCACTTAACTTGAAAGTTCGCTTTTCCTCATAGATTTTACATTACAAAAAAAAAAAAAAATAATAATAATGCATTAATACACATGTTACCATAAATAAAGGACGCTTCCGTTACTTGCATTGAGTAAGTTGTGTTCTGGTGCAACCAAAACACACACACATACACACATGCAAGTAATAGCAACATTCGTAGGAACGTTATTAAATATTTCAACCCGAAATGTCCTAACAAATTTATCTTAACATTTTTGTGCTTAGTTTAAACAAATAACTTGTTTCTGTATGTATTTGTATGTCTGTTAGAATTTCTGGTTTTCTATGTGCGGTATATATATATATATATGTGTGTGTGTGTGTGTGTGCGCGCGCGCGCGTGTGTGTATACATATACCTACATATATATATATATATATATATATATATATATATATATATATATATATGCATTTATCTTCCCCTCCTCGCACTCACATACATGTCAATACGCATATATAAATAATTATTGTATGTGTATATAACGAACCCAGAAAATCGATGAGGGTGATCGCCAAAGAAATGCTAGTGCAGGAGTAGATTATCAGAAGAGTAGTACACGAGGGCTGTCGATATAAAATACATGTACCGAGGAGGATGCGCCGTGGTGCTGGAGACAGTCGTTAAGCCATGGAGGACTGAAGTCTGCTGTGTAATATCATACATGTTTCGACAAGAATGTACCTTTTCATAGATTCTACTTAGTCCACGAATGAATATCAGAAAATGTATACTACCCTCGAACACCAAACTTCTAGTCTTTAAACTTGCTAGATTTAAGTTCAGTGGATTATTGCGTTTGGAATGTTGTTAGAAGGGAGACTAATCGTCATTCTAATAATACCATAACTGATCTAATGACTACCGTGTCCAGGCTATGTCCGAAATGATGAAGGGCCGTTTAATGCAGTCATATCAATGATTTTAGTCCAGCATTTCAGAGGTAATAGAAACGGCATGCTACTTCACAAAATAATCTTATATGAATGTTTATCGAGAAAAAGCACAAACATTTTTTTACCAAAATACATTTGCATTTTGCTAGAATTAGATTTTGTATTATTACATTACACGATCAGCCATTAGTTCCACAAATACCTGCCTCTCTCTCTCTCTCTCTCTCTCTCTCCCTCTCTCTCTCTCTCTCTCTCTCTCTCTCTCTCCATCTCTCTCTCTCTATCTATCTATCTCTCTATCTTATCTCTCTCTCTCTTTCTCGCACACATTCTCACTCCCCCTCTCTCCATATATATATATATATATATATATATGGTCACTTTTTATAAATACACACATATGTATGTATGTATGTATGTATGTATGTATGTATATATATATATATATATATATATATATATATATATATATATATATGTATATATATATATATATGTATATATATATATATATATATATATGTATATATATATATATATATATATATGTATATATATATATATATATATATATATATATATATATATATATATATATATATATATATATATATATATATATATATATATGTATATAAACATATATATATATGTATATAAACATATATATATATATATATATATATATATATATATATATATATATATATATATATATATATATATATATATATATATATATATATATATATATATATATATATATATATATATATATATATATATATATATATATATATATAGAGAGAGAGAGAGAGAGAGAGAGAGAGAGAGAGAGAAAGATAGAACAGCATATCTGCAAAGCCACACATTCACACACAGACATATATTACATTGTCTATGATTAAACAAACGTGAAGTTACTTCTAAGTTTTCTGCTATTATTCATTACACAAAAAGGTGAATAAGTATGATAAAAAAAATATAATGAGCAAATACGGACCTGATGCATATAATGTTTCAGAATATAAAATGTTTTGCTAGTTCTCTTTGATATATTTCGTGAAATGTTAAATAATTGGGGTACCTTTGAAAACAGATTACTTTATTTTTTTTTTTGTAATTAGTATAAAAAGAAAGCCTCGTCGTTAGCTTCTTTTTTCTTCATTTACGCCCATCTTTGTGGAACGCGGGATAATTAGGTGAAGGAGATGTGGTTTATGTTATAATTGTATTCTTTCATATTGATTCTCAAAGAAAATAATATTAAAATAGAGTTCACTCTATATACATATAGTCATCAAATGAAAGAAACAGGCCATCCTGTTTGTTATCACTGATGCTGTTGTTGCTATTACTTTTTAACCCTGGGTCAGCCTTGAGCGAACGGGCTGATGTTTGAATAAATGCGTTCTAACTATGGCTATTCATTCTTTGTTTCACATAATTAACACTACTTTTGTATTACTTGCTTTTTTTTTTCTAATTAAGGCAGTAAAGACGACGTGCTGGCGGATTTGTTAGAGCGTTGGTAAAAATGCAATTTATGTTAATACTTGCAGCTTTTACCAACTAAGTTCGAATCTCAAGGAATCCAGCTATCCCTTTTTCCCCCCTAAGCATCATTAAAGTAATGTACTGGTATCAAACTATGTTTTGATAATATCTAATACCCCCATTCTATTAAAGTTGCTAACTTGCTTTAAAATTCAGCGACAAAAGACATTGTATGTAAATTTCGTTACCTCGAAATGTCTTTGTAGCATAAAAGGAAAATTTACAGGGAAAAGTAGTGTAAAAGCAAGGTGATGTATGTTTTAATATGTTTAAGACAGAAGGTGATGAGCTGGCGAAATCGTTAGCACAACGGGGAAAATGCTTAGCGGCTGTTTCATCAGTCTGCGCGTTCTGAGTTCAAATTCCGCTGAAGTCGACTTTGCATTTTATCCTTTCGGGGTCGATGAAAGAAGTACCAGTTGCGTACTGGGGTCGATGTAATCGATATACGCCCAACCTGAAAATTACTAAACTTTTAAATCAATATCTGCAAGATAGAGTTACCATGTTTTCTAATGAAAGTGATATTATGACTTTTGGTACGCAAAAGATCACGGAACGAATGATTTTCGACTTAACTTCGTATGTTTCTGCCGTTCATCACAGGTTTTAACATATCTACTTGACGCAGCTTGTGGAGAATCCTACCCACAATATCCTGAACGAGCTTTCTGCTTTCGTACACACTAGACATTGGGGGAAAATACTGCGAAGCTAAATGTTACAGCTACCATCGCTCTACGTTTGAATATAACCTATAATTGCTGTACGAAATTGTTATTCTATAATATATTCTAAAGCACACACACACACACACACATACACACATACACACACGCTCGCTTACACATATGCACACACGCACACACATATATTCGACCCCGCTGTGCCTTACCTTAGGCAACTGCTTACTACTATAGCTCCTGGCAACAAATGTTTTGTGAGTGAATTTGTTAGACGGAAACTGCATGGAGCACTGGTGTGTGTGTGTGTGTATATATATATATATGTATATATATATATATATATATATATATATATATATATATATATATATATGTGTACATATATGTATAAATATCTATGTATATATATATATATATAGAGAGAGAGAGAGAGGAGAGATACATGCACACACGCACACACACACGCATAGATATATACACACCCACACATATATACACAGACGCGCACGCGCGCACGCGCACACACACACACATACATATATGCTTGGAGCAGGAGAGGCTGTGATGAGAAACTTGTTTCGAAAATACGTTGTTCAAGGTTCAGTACCACTACGTGTCGCTTGGGGCATTAGTTTTCTTCTATAATCTCAAAACCTTGTGAGTAGGTTTGGCTGAGGGAAACTGAAAGAAACGTGTCGTATATATGCATATATATATATATATATATATATATATATATATATATGCATATATATATATATATATATATATATATATATATATGTGTGTGTGGATGTGCGTGTGGGCATGTGTGTGTGTGTGCGTGTGTGCGTGTGTGCGTGTGTGCGTGTGCGTGTGTGTGTGTGTGTGTGTTTGTGTATTTTGAGTTTGCGTTTGTCACACCACAACCGCTTGATAACCTGCGTTGGTGTCCTTACGGCCTCGTAAATAGCTTCTTATCACAGAGCCACTCCTGATCCTAGCATATGTATATATAAATATATATAAATATATATATATATCTCCCACTTAAAATTGAATGTTGTGTTAGAACATTGAATACTGATTTATTAACCATGAGTGAACAGGACTTCGCTTATGGACTCCTGGTCCATAAAGGCTCTCGTTGACAGGCGATAACAGTCCTAAACCTTTGGCGGATCTCTCAGATCACATGGTTTCGCCCTTCTTCGTGCTAGTCCATGAAATTTTTCTGGATCTATCTATCTATCTATCTATCTATCTATCTATCTATCTATCTATCTATCTATCTGTCAATCTGTCTATCTATCTATCTATCTATCTATCTATCTATCTATCTATCTATCTATCTATCTATCTATCTATCTATCTATCTATCTCACTATATACATATTTAATAGATCACTAGACTGTCACGTTATCAGATAGGTAGATAGATGGAATGAGACAGAGAGAGAGAGAGAGAGAGAGAGAGAGAGAGAGAGAGATGAGGAAGAAAGAGGGAGACATACATATTTCAAAATGGGGACAGTGAGAAGAAAGGTTGCTTGTAGATAATTTCTGATTGTTACTGAATGTAAAAATTTCCAATCAGGTGTAGAGTAATTTTGGTGGAGCCAATTAACAATCTAAGACTTGTGCGTATTAGTGTAATCTATTGATACGTATTTCTTCTAAAAGACAAGCAGCTGTTTAAGGTTGGAATAGTCGTCTTAATTTTATACTTTCGCTAAAGAAGAAACACAGCTTTGCAATTTCGTCGTATCTATGACTAAATACTTTTCAGACAGTTGGGAGAATATATTTAATTAGAGCATCTCTAGTTAATTCGTTTATATCTATCTCTTGTGCTTAGATATCGCTCTTTAATATCTTCTTCACTCATTCATTATCTCTTTTGTCTCGTTGAGTATACCTATTGAATCTATATAGCAGATAAAATGTGTGAAAGGTTACAAAGATGAGTATGCCTTTCCAAAATGTACTAGCTGTGTAAATAAACCGGTTGCCTCTCTTGATAAAAAGGGTAAACACAACCTTCGGTCATGGACGACCATGGGATTGCACCTCGAAAGTTATTCTCTGAGGCACAAGTCTGGGCAGGGTTGTTTCTGGAAGACCAGCAGTCACTCATGCATACCAGCTTCCCCTCTCCACGCCACCAATGTTATCCAAGGGAAAGTCAAAGGCCAATACAGCTTGGCACCAGTGACGTTGCAACTCATTTCTACAGCTGAGTGAACTGGAGTAAATCACTTGCTAATTACATACATGGTTACAAATACAGGATCCTACTACAGTTTATTAAACCCTACTTGATATATGATGTTATTAATACAGTATTGTTCATATTACTAAACTTGTCGTTATATTAACCCTTGCTTGGTTGAAACCATATGGGGTCTGCCACAAAATTTCACTTCCATTCATACACAATATGCCTAAAGGCAATAATTGCTCATAACAAAGCGTCTACTGCAGTGCCAAGTACAAACAAATACAATCTAGAGAGGTGTGCAGTTAATATTAAGGTTTTAAAATTAAGTTTTGTTAACGATATGGGGGTGGAGTTGTTCCTAAATGGGTAGGCCTAATGGGGTCAACAGAAAATGGGGGTAGACTAGTATGCTGGCTGCAAATTAGGTCCAGAATGAAGCTAATGAAAACAAGCTGGTGTAAAAGGTGCAGTTAAGTAAAATTAGTTACAAGTACAACCTTAGCTGAAATGGCGGGTACAGGCTTTCTCATAAAAGAATGAAAGAATAAGACATAAACTACATATCATAATGAACTAAAAGGATTGAATAAGAGACAAAAACGTGAAAAAACTGAGAAAGGAGCATATAGAATGTGTGGAGGGTTAAAAACTATGAATAACGAAAACACAAAAACTAAAATATAAAAAGTAACAAGTAAAAAAGGCAAAAGAGTTCGTCTTAGACGTTAAATTATAAGGCTGGAAAGCTACCAACAAGTTAATCAGGATTAGGCGGAATTTTCTAATTCTTCAAAATATATTTATACATAGGCTTGCAACTGCTGAAAATTTCAGGCCTAGTTTTCAGTAGAGATCTAGGGTTTTTAGAGTTAAACAGAATCTGCGCTCTTTCAGCTGTACAAAGTCTACGTTTATTCGATCCATTAACATAAAGAATGGATTTCTCAATTACTTTCCACTAATCATATGTGGTATATCGTTATCTCTCAAACTCCATAAGTAGTTGACCAACTTAGTAGCTTTGCTTTTGTCCCTATGTCTGAAGAAGGTTATGTGATTGCCATAGCGATTTTAAATTCTCCTTCACATAATCCAACATAATTCGTTTCTGTTGTATTATTATTTAGGTTTGCAGTAACCTCTGCATTATATATGATAGATTTAATCATACATCGTTGGCCAAGTAGATGGGATCTGGGGTCGTGTCAGTTACAACTGGATTTAGGCTCTTCCTATTAACCAAGTGTAATGATACTTTTCGTATTAGGGCAGCAGCTATATGATAATTTCAAAGAACGCCTATTAAATATTTCCCGGTATCTTTGAGTTGTTGGAAAGTGAATGGAGTGAAGATTTCAACGTCATTATCTTTGAAACGAGCAAGCCATTGATTGATAACCGTCGTAATACTCATGTTAGTAATTATAACAGTGAAAATTGAAGTAAATAAATACCAAAAATGAAAATTAAAAGCATAACTATGTCACTCTACGGATTTTAAAAGCCTGTTGAAATGTCTCAAGCAGTCAACAAGTAACTTCCTTAATCTCCTTTCGTCCTGATGATATTCCACTCAAAATCGTCAATTGAAAGTGAATTGAAAAAATTGTAGGCTATGTTAATTAATAAATTAATTGTATTCAGTAAATCACTCCATTCCTTTCTCCCTGTTTTGCTTCTCTCTCTCTGTGTGTATATATAAATATATATATATATATATATATATATATATATACATAAATACTAGGATATATGCGTATTCATACATACATATATACATATGTCTATCAATGTATGTATATGTGTATATTTGTATGTATGTATGTATGTATGTATGTATGTATCTATCTATCTATATGTGTGTTTAAATGTGCGAGCGAATGTAATTCCGGCGGTTTCGTAATAGCAATGAGAACGAGAAAACGCCTATAACGAATGTAAATAAAATCTATGATTCATTCTCGGAAGAATTTATAAACTTTGCAACATTGTTTATTTGGCGTTACATCTCTCTCTCCGAAGAAATACATCTTTTTCCGATGCGTTGAATGTTGTTCACTGTTTGGAGTAAATCATCTCGCTACAATTTTATCTACGAACGTTAAAATTATTTATATTAACGTTTAATTTATGAAACCTGCAAGCTAGACTGCAACATTATTGCACTATTGGAAGCATGAAGCAAATAGAAATATATTTAAAAAGAAAAAAAAAAGAAATCAGGCGAAGAATACGAAGCACCAAATTATGATACAAATCTCATTATTGCCAAAGATATAGCTACACATGCGATCAATCGTTGTAACATAATATTTGGAAAGAAAACACATTTAGTAAAAACAAAGAAATAATGAAAAATAGAAGAGATAATTCTATGGTGGAAGAAAAATAAAGAAGCAAAAACAACAAAAACAAATCAGAAAATTAAGAATAGAGAGATTTTAATGTAGACAATTTGCAAACAATTATGAATGTCTGGACAGGTTTCACTGCATTCATTGATTAATACTGTAAAGCTCATCAATATTTTAAATAGTTATTATAGCTTTCTTCTGATACTATTATATTTCCTGTAAACTTGCAGAACTCATCTTCAGTTTCCTGTTCTAATGCATAAAATATATGAAAAACAAATCTAAATAAACGATTGCAGGCTGTATGTGTGTGTGTTCGTATGCGTGTGTTTGTGTGTGTGTGTGTGTTTATATATTAGCATTTCATTATTTTCTGTCTTCGTTTTTATTTTATTATCATCTCCTTGGTATTTTTATATCATGAAATAAATCTTGTCTTCAACCCAGACTTTAAGAGTCATATCTGTCCGAAGGTTACATATTTTGTGTCGTGTTACCAGAGTTGTCTATGTACAATGTAATTAACTTTAAAATTTTCCGGTTCACCAAGTTGTTTAAAAATATATAACGAAGAACATTCTCATATTTGTTATTGTTATGTTGCCCCATTCATACCTGATCAAACAGATTTATGATCGAAGGTGTTCTTTTCTTCAAAACCGTGTATCAATAAATTACTTATCTAGTGTTTATTTACATTTTTTCGAGATTTATGGAAGATCTTGTTATTTCTAACTACCCAGGGTACTACAGTAATCTAGATTTTCGATACTGATATTGATCGAGTTAATGGCTATTTGTGTGATTGCTCCAGTAATTGTAGATGTTGTTTCGTCCATCCTCACCCTACTCGAGTGGTTATATGCCACCCATGACCATCCAAACAATGTGGTTTAACAATAGCAATGCTTGTTTTAAGCAACATTCGTATTTGTATTTCTAGCAAATGAAGTGGTCACCTGAAGTTACTTTCGTTTTCTTTAAATATTGTTACTGTTCGTGGTGACATTGGCGGCGATGTGGTAAGACTTTGTTTTGTTGACTCGGCTTGGCTTGATTTCATGCTGTTACTTGATGGGACTGGGATCATACCAAATTAGTGGTCCTAGACGCATCATCATGCAACCAGGTCCATCAGGACCTCATAGGCGGTCACGTGCCAGCTTCTCTACATCCTCCAGGGTGATGTCAAACCTCTGGAGATCTTCCCCAATCACGTCCAGCCATCTGCTGCGAGGCTTGTAACTTAGCGGTTGAAGTATACATATTCCATGGCACTGATTAAAATGTTTATGATACGCACCACTTTTATCAGTCTTTGAGATCCTCGGACACTTATCGGGGAATGCGCTGCAGTTAAGCTTCGACTGAAAACCTGATTCGAATTCTTACATCAGATTAAGCTCAGCCAAATATATTCAATCTCCACGTGGTACTTAACCTTTCTGTCACTCAATCTATATCTGTTGAAATATAAGACTGTCGTTTCATTTAATTTGGAAAATAATGAAGTATTTATTAAGATAAGTTTGTCAGTATTATGGTGGACGTTAGAACATAAATTGCCAAGAAATTTATAGGGAAGGTTTTATTTTAGATCACTTTAAAACTGAAAATTTCTATTATACAACCAAAGCTAGGCCCAAACGGCTATGAAAAGGAGTAAACCGGTGACATACTAAATTTACCACTCGAAAACAACAATAGTTCCTCTCATTGTTCTCCATATATTTTCCGACAACCAAATTCTCTTATAGACATCATATGTTGGCTGTTTAACAATAAATCACTAAACAACCTTAGCGAGACAAATTATTCATTAAGAAATATATGAATATATGAAGCAAAAGGAAAATAAATTATAATGGGTGATAAATTATCTGTCATAATACTTGCAGTTCAAGATAAACAGTCGATCACGTTAAAATTTGTTTTATGTAATCGAAAAAGACGTTCTCTTATGAATGGCAAAATTTGTACAATCACACAATCTGTGCTTAGTGTGTGTGGTGAGTTTATCGACGTATGCGTGCCTTTCTCTTTACACATGTGGATATTTAGCTTGTATAGTCTTATATCATTTGCTTTGCATATTGTTACGTGATATTTACAGTTCACTAGAATAGTAGAAGTCAAATTTAGGTTAGAGATTCTACATTTGTTTAGCTTGCAAGTCAGTGACATATTGAAAGAGATACATTTTCAAAATCTTTCGCTCTATGATGATTTCCAAGCGAATAAATATAATATGCCATATTTTAATCTGACATGGATTTGTCGAACATACATATCAACAAGTCAGTGTGAAATATTATAGAAAATGGAAGATAGACAGATGTATTCAGAAATACAAAGAGAAAAGTATATGTATATATATATATATATATATATATATATATATATATATATATATATATATATATATATAGTATACACATGATATATGTAAATACTATAAAAGTATGATATATGTTATTTATATATGTAGATATATATATATATATATATATATATATATATATATATATATATATATATATATATATATAAATATATATATATATATATATATATATATATATATATATATATATATGTGTGTGTGTGTGTGTGTGTGTATATATATATATACACACTTAAATATACGTATATATGTATTTATATGCATACGCACATATACATATTCATATATGTGTACATATGTCTACACACATACACACACACATACTTACATGCAGACACACTGACATGCATAAATTCACATGCATACGCACACACATACATTACTGTTTCGCTTGGACATAGCGATACGAATAACCTAGTATTGAAACTCAATATACCAGGTTCAGCAAAAAGTAAGCAACGTGTTGAACCACGAAGAATATGTAGCGGATTTTTGCTGAGTTTTGAGTTCTTTTTAAACATTTTTTGCGATTGTCTGATAATAAAGACGTAGATTTGCCCAAAAGGATCAATAAATTATTTTTTTCAACGTTGTTACAATCACGTGGACCGATTTGTTCGTGAATGTTCTTTGTGCGTCGTTAGAGAAGTTAGTGAAGGACTGTTGAATTCGAATTATATTTGTTATTAATTGTTGTGTCTTGAGACACTTATTTTTGCTGCCTTACGGCAGTTTTCTTACCGCTGTCTCCCTTGTTTGAATAAGGAAGCGCATTACTTGTGTCTTCATGATGTATGAAGACTTAATTCTTCGGACGTAAAGACGTCTGATGAAGAATTTGTGAGAAGTTTGGATAATGCAGACCAGAGGATACAAAAAAAAAAATGAAGCTGGAAAAAAAAAATGAAATCTGCAACTTCGGTTGGTGAAACAAGAGAAGAGATTTCTTTTAAGAAGGTGGAGTTGAACAAGTACAAGGAAAACATGCGAAGGGAGGGACTAGAAGTAAAAGTGACTCCACCTAAAGAGGTTACAAAAGAAACGCAAAAAAGACAATAATATATAGAAAGTATAGTCGGGATTCAAAGAGAATGGAGGTAGTGACGAAACTACAAATAGTGAAGGCATTGACACCTACCTTGCAGGATGTCACCTACCTAGCTAGAGGGAGGAAATACGCAAATATGGAGGTGCGATTTGCATCCGAGGAAAAGGCCAGGCAACATTCGGTAGCCTCCCTGAAAACGGACGGGGTAATACTTACCTTGGAAGACGTGCTTTCAGGGTTGGGTGGAAGAGATCCCCCGGAGGTAGATGCAACAATTACTCGCCCTGCCCTAATAAGTGGAGACGGACTTGGATACTGGGAATATTAATAATAAATCTTAGTCAGTAACTATAGAAAATAACAAAAAAACAGATACATTAAGCATGTATAAATGACAAACAATTCTGCTGATAGAGACAAAACTAGAATTATAAAAAAAATATATCGCTATCTCTATTAGCAGAGAATATTCCAACCGGACACCTCTCCTCCCTACTTTTCCGCTCTATCTGCAAAATAATGATTGAATCTATAATACAATACACAAAATATTTTAGAGAAAGATTATATTTGCCATCATTATATGGAGATAGGAGACGTAAGCGACTAAAATCTATTATAAAATATTTATTCTAGAACTATAAAAGTGTCTGGATACTAATAATGAACTACTGTTACAAGAACTAAACCGAAACAACTCATTTCTGTTTTCAATGAAAACAACAAATACAAATCAGGTAAAACATGTTGAAATGACAGACAATTGTGAGAAAAATGAAGGAACAACAGAAGAAATTTGAAACAAAGAAACGATAACAAGCAGTGTGCTGATTACAATGCGTAGAGCGATAAATGTCACTGCATGACAAAAAGAAAAAGGGAGAGAAAATAAAAGAAACATATTTATATGATGTTCTGAGAAGCACAAAGCTGGAATCCAAAACTTGAATATTCATTATAGCAAGGCAACATCCACTCTTTCATAAGAGAAACAGCTTGAGTTGTGTACTGAAGTAGAATACCTTGATTAAGAAGAGAATCTGTAGAAATTATAAAGATACAACCATATTTATCTTTGCGACTCCGGCTTTAGCCAAGATAGAGTGCGTTAGACAGTTGAAACATTTATTCGCTAGATTTGACGCTTAAAGGGGTTGGTTCTGTGGGGGCTGGTGACTCTATTGATCTGTGGCACTTTCAGGAAAAGAGGTACCTACTAATTATTGCAAAAAAAAAAAAAATTGGAATGCATGTTTAAATCTGAGAGAAATGGGGAAATTATTTAAATATGAGTAGTTTGAAATAACTGTAAGACAAATAAGCTGAATTATAGCAGAAATATTTTATAGCTATCATGGGAATAATTATAAAACAAGCTGAAAAATGCATAATCAACGCACCAAAGCAAAACACGACACTGCAAGGACATCTAGTGCACAAAATTCTGCACAGTTGTGCAGGGAAATCATAACGCACAGAAGTAATTATTTCTCCTCTAGGTACATGATTATATTCTTTTCTACTCTAGGCACAAGACCCGAAATTTTGGGTAAAGGGCCAGTCGATTAGATCAACCCCTGTACGCAACTGGTACTTAATTTATCGACCCCGAAAGGATGAAAATCAAAATCGAACTCGGCGGAATTTGAACTCAGAAAGCAAAGACAGACGAAATAACCCTAAGCATTACACCCGGCGTGCTAAAATTTCTTTTTTCTTTACTGATAAATTTATGCAATAAAATCGACATTGGCTTCAACCACGGCTTCCAAAGAACTTCGGAATCTCCTGCAACTCTTCGGAACAGCCTTCTTGCTTAAGTTGGTGAATGCTGCTATAATCCATGACTTCATTTCATCTTTGGTGTTACAAGGAGTTTTGATGGTCTCTCGTTCAACTGCGCCCCACGCATAATAATCAAGATGGTTGCAGTCTGGGGAGTTTGTTCGCCAGATGTTAGCGTGATGTGGTTGCAGATATTGTCTGACAGCCATGACTGGGTTTTCCTGTTTGTCTGGCATGGTGCATGGTCCTGTTGTCAGGCATAGGTTCCTCCAGCAGTTAGCCTGTTGATCCAGGGCAGCACTACTTCTTCCAGGCACTTGATGTAGGCCTGCGTGTTGAGTCTGAGGCCGTGTGGAAAGATAAATGGAGGTATAACGACGCCATCACTAGTGATAACTCCAAACACCATGATGTTGACTGGATGTTTGATATTCATCACTCTCGGTACATGTCCCCAGATTGCACTATCCTCAGATTGACATCCAAGCACTCTGAAATGTTCGCATTGGAGATTCCAGCGCGAATGCCGAGCAGTACAGCATGTCGTTTCCAAATTTCTGGCCGAGTGCATTTAGTCATGATGTTGTTGTTCTCAAAGGCTGTGTACAACTGACCCTACTATACTGCATAATCGACAAAATCATGAACAAATAATGCGTATGCCGGAAATAAAGAATATAAAATGGCAATAATTTACGCATCATACCCTTTATGCACACAGACATATATAGAAAAGGAGAGACAGGTAAATAGATATATTGATAGATGCATAAATAGATAGATAGATAGATAGATAGATAGATAGATAGATAGATAGATAGATAGATAGATAGATAGATAGATAGATGCGGAAGAGGATACTGTTTGACACAGACGAAGAATACATTAATTTTCTAATTTTAATTTAAAAATTAATGTAAAAAGATGTTGGAATGCAATTTATCTAATTTAAAATTCAAAAATATATTTGATATATATGAATATAAATTGATTTTTTGCATATATTTACACGAACACGAGACAGTATACGCATATATTGTTATATGAACTCTCGCCCACTGTTTTGCGGTTCTACAACCACTGGCTTCTCTATTCAGTTTTCTGTCTCTATACAAGTACATGCGTATGTATGTGTGTGCATGTGTGTATATGTGAGTCTACGTATATGCACATAGGTGTATGTGTGTGTAATATCGTCTATTTCGTTTCATAAGCACACACAAATATCGGCTCTCCATTCATCACTTCACACATACATATATATGTATATATGTGTGTGCGTGTATATATATACATAGGTATATATATATATATATATATATATATATATATATATATATATATATATATATATATATATATATATATATATATATATATATATATATATATATATATATATATATATATATATACATATATATATATATATATGTGTGTGTGTGTGTGTGTGTGTGTGTACACACGTTTCCCATTTTATTCGAAGAAGCAACGTACTAAATGCACAAGGGTAACGTCAATGTTGCGCTTCTCATCTTATTTGCACACGTGCATGTGCATTAAATACATAAATCTGCATGCCTATAGGCATATACCTGCATGTTTTTTTTTTATGTCTAACTCTCAAAATTCATACATTCTTGCACTAACACAAACACACATATATGCGTATGCATTGTCCATTCTTTGCTTATGTTTATATGTTATCATATCCATACATCCATATAACTATATCCTCACGCACGTTTATGTACGTATGAATCTATGTGTGTAATGTACGTATATTATCATGCATGTATAAGTGAATATATACATATATGTATTATATATTCAGATATAAAATGCATATACATATTTATACATGTTAAATATATATGAATATATAATGTAAATAATATATATGCATATATACATACATATATGTACACACCTACATATATATGTATATATACATGCATATATGGGTACAGGACGTCAACCTAAATAAACAGAAACATGAAAAACAAACTCTTTTTTCGAACAACGAAAGAAACAAATAGAGAAACAAGACAAGCAACAAAAAGAACATTCTCTTGATCAGTTCTCCCCTGTTTTATCTGCTCCGCGTTTCGAACGCTGGGACAAGAGGCGATTACGTTAAAACAGTCGTTCCTGCAAAGCAACATATACATACATATATATATATATATATATATATATATATATATATATATATATATATATATATATATATATATATATATATATATATATATATATATATATATATATATATATATATATATATATATATATATACATATAAAACTTATATATATGTATGTTTTGTATGCAGTTCTATGCATGTATAAATGTATGTCTGCATGTGGTTATTAGTGTGCGTGCATATGCATGTGCGCGTGTTTTAATTCCGCTGCAGCTGTTACAGTCTTTTAATGGTATACAAACTTCAGTAAAATTATAGGAGTATAGGCGGACAAGCTCAAGAATAATATGTTGTTTTCTTTTTCAAATCACACAAACAACAATATATATATTATATATGTATGTGTGTGTGTGTGCGTGTGCGTGTGTGTATGTATTATATGTATTTGTATAAATATGTGTATGTTTAATGTGTGTGTGGGGGTTTGAATTCAATGGATTAACGAAAAATACATATGATATGTAATAAAATTTAAAACCTCATTTAAGCCGCCAGCTTGCCTCAATTAAAAAATCGCAACTATAAGAAAACAAACAACAAATAAAGAACTTCAAATATTGTAACAGATTTTACGTTATAACTGTTCACATCAACTCTTGTCTGGTTCAGTTTTGCTCTCTGAATTGTGTCGTTAAAGAAAAACTTTAAAACACTTCTTATACATCATTGTAACTTAAGCCCACACCATAAAACCAATAACAACAATGATTCTTTTTTCCTTGTTTTTCTTTTCATCGCCACACATGTAGCACGCGATGGCGTATAGTTACTGAATTAAATGTACCTAAGTACATATCACCGACTTATATTTATCCAGCACGGAAAAGAACGAAAATATTGAATAATAAATCTGATCTCACAGAACTTTTATGTTGCTAATCATTTGGGCAGGGAGATTAGGCCAACATCCACGGCCCTATATATTTTCCCCACGGCTTCGTTAGCTGGTAAGTAGTATAGAAAAACTTATCGTTATACCAGAAAATTTGCAACATAATGAAATCCTTTAAAGTCACCTAATGACTTGGTGACAGTGTTAAACAGCGTGACGGATTAAACGTACCAATCGAAAACAAAGGGAAAGGAGTGGGAGAATTTCTGTAAGGCATTTTGTATGAGTCCCTAGTAAACCCGACAGTTTATTGATCTGGAATAGCACTCTAGTGTGTCGAACATGAAAACATGAAATGTAGAACTGACCTCACCATATGCCCACGGGTAGTTGGCGTAGTGGTTAAAAGAAAGAACAACAAATTCAACAATTATTGTTTCTTGACAGGAACTAGTTCCGAGACTTGTTAAATGTCAATGATAGAAAGAACTAGAATTTTTGGTAATCCATATAGAAGGGGATTGATAGCCACTGTAGTGGAGCACATCAATAATTGTTCGTGAAGGACGTTCAGTTGGAAATAGAACATAGATGGGCGAAATCTTCTGAGCTTTCTTTGACGGTGCTTAATCATTTATACAGTTGTAAGTATTAGTTATCTTACAAATTGAGAACATTGATTAATTAAATATTTCGAAACGTCGAAAATTTTGTTTCAAATATTTTTAGTTGAACAAACACCGTATGAATATCGATATACCTTAAATGGAAATGGTCGCAGGCAAATCTGCGTTATGATTTGTTTATTGATTCCTACATGGAAGTTCTTTCTTCAAGAACCACTACCATTTAATCTAGATTGTAAGTTAGCAATTACTTTTTCCCATATATGAATTAATCAGTTCCAAGGAGACAGAAAACTATGACACTCAGAGCAACGAATCTGAAATGGAAATATATGTTCATAATAAGCAAAAAAATAAGTATGGCGTTTATTAAGGTGATATAAATTGCATTGGTACTCACAGCAATTTATATGGCCTTTTAAGAGAAGCGTAGATATCCACAATATTACACCCTCGCTCTGTCAACCTCACAACAGCACACAATAAACCAATCAATGAGATGTAAACTACGTTTCTCTTTTTCGGACATCTGCACAAAACGTTTTATTAATGTAATATTTCTATTTTAGCCGTGAAAAGGAAGGTAAGCTTACAAATTTCTCTGAAATTTCCTGGAAAACAAATGGAAGAAAATAGAGAATACTTACGCAATATAGCTGAGATTAAATTAGAATATGATATTATAAGATGTTGAAAACGCATAGAAGAATTTGCATTAGATAAACCGTTGGTGGGGATGATGATTCTTAGCAACACAACGGTTCTGTCGGTCGGTTAAACAAGAAACTCCAGGGAGGAAAACAGGTTGCTGCAAAACTAATTATCAGCTAAATGACTTTGAAAGAATCTACAAAACCTACTGCTAACGACTATAGAGGAAATAAACAGATGGTAGATAGAGAATTAAATAAACAAATATATGTAACAAATAATCAGATAAACGCAATGCAATGTGACAAACAGAGATGTATTATCAAGTTTTATATTATACACTTCTCGTGCACAATACTAGATGCTGACGTGTGGTTAAGAAATTTGCTTAGCTCGAAAATGATTTCAGGATGAATTCCCATTCTGTGTTATCTTGGGCAAAATGTGTTATCTAGTATCACCGTCATAAAACCAATACCTGACGCTTGAATGTGCGTAAACGACCTGCATATATCTATGTACATACATGCATACACATGCATGTATGTACATACAAGGTATTCGGGCTAAATCCGATAGTTTACAACGAAAGAAAAAAAAACAAACACAATTTTAAAATTCAGAGTTTACTCGAATGTGTCACACTCAGCTTCCACCATACCTTCAAGAAACGTCTGGTACAGGGGCACGCATTCCACACTGTGTCTCTGGGAAGACCTGCGAACACCTTGGTCCTGGCCATTAGCTCGGCCTTGGTGTTGCAGGCAGAGCGGTGGCTCTCTTTCCCAACCGCGCTCCACACATTGTAAGCCTTGCGATTACAATTAGGAGAATTACGTGACCAGAGATTTGGAACTGGTGAAGTCGTAGAAATTCTCCGACAACCACTTCTGGCTCTGTCCGGAGTTATGGCAAGAAGCCGAATCCTCGTGCCACACACATATGGCCTTCCAATGGGAATCCTCTCCCGCCAGGTTAATACCACAATCGCCAGAAGCTTCATAAAGCCTAAGGCCAAGTTCAGAGATGTGAGGATGAATACAGATCGCTTGTTGTGTCTTTTCCTGCTGGCCACGGCTACTTAATCTCCGTTGCAGTTGTTCATGCCACGTCTTACAGACTTCACAATGCTCACAAAGCATTGAGCCTCAATGATGATGGTGGCATTCTGACACCTGGTGCAAATCATTATGATGCAAGTAACTCTTTCCCAGGATTCAGATAGGTTCCAGTCCTCTCTGTATGAAGTTACCTCTTTCTCAATTATTCTCCTATGCCGGTCATTGTTCGCCAATACATCAAGGTGTTCTTGAAAAAAGGAGGCATAAAAAAGTTGACGAATTTATCCCCAACTCCATGTACTTACATACACGCCCACACACCACACACCTTAATTATTTTAAAATGGAGGAATAGCGTGCATTAGATACTGATACTGTTTTCGATGGTAGACAAGTCAAAAGGTGCAGTGAGCAGAATGAGACAAGATCTTTGCTGACCTCATCAAGTATTTTGACATACAATGTTGCGGTAATTTAGAAACAACCTTTCTCAAATATTGTTCAAACTTGTTTATATGTATATATATATATATATATATATATATATATATATATATATATATATATATATATATATATATATATATATATATATATATATACATACATATATACATATGTACGTGTTGCACATTTTGTTTCACGATTGTATGCCTGATCATGTCTGTATCATCTTCTGTCATAAGTTGTGTGAACGGTGTTGTTGTATTTTAGCATTTGTTTCTTTTTTATCATTATGCTTTCAGACACTATTTCGAACGGATGTAGTAACCTATTGTTCAGCCTTCACAAGTTGTAAGCTTAAAAGCAAATTCCAGCGTCTATAGTTAACTGTCAACTGCTGTTTGCAGATGAATGTTGATTTCTTGTTCAAGATGTGTTCAGGATGAAAACATGAACCTTTGAATTGTGTTACAACTTTGGACTCAATACGAGAAGGAGTAAAAGAGAAATAATGCATTCTTCTGTCCTAAAACAGATTAATCCTCTTGGAATAAGTCGAGCTGAAGTAAAATAAATGTAGGGAATTTTGAGCACCTTGGAAGTATACTGTATCGCAACTGCTTGCATTGTTGCTAAGATGTCATCAAGACAAATAAAGATTTTTGAAAACTAAGGTACAAAATGGGGGACTGATAAAATACAGGTATTACTATCTTAATTAGCGGTAATAACACTTTCACCTTTGCATTTATCCTCAAATGTTCTCAGAGTTGGATAGTGTATGAATGCTTGAACAAGTCTCATACTAAAAATATTAATCATGTCTACATGGCACGCCCAAGGGAAATTCTAAGCAAAAAAGTGATTGGAGAAAATTTGTCATACAAAGGTTCTCGGATGGGCTATCATACTATGTTACTATGCTGATATTCAGCATATCAAGTTGCTTTTACAATACCATACTTTAAGCAACCAAAATCAACCGTCAACTACGATTTAATATGGAAGACATCGTGTTTGAGCACAGCGTAATAGATTCATGGAAGCTTAAAAGCAGACTTTAAAAGATTCTAAGATTAACACAAACTCAAACACAAAGGGGGTTTGTGGGAAACATGTCACTTGGAGTTCCACATCCTATTCATATTTATTAATCTCTATAGTAAAGTTCTGAAAACAATCTCATAAATCAAACCTTAACAATCTTTTTGTGGGTGGATATTAATGTAGAGTTTGGCAAATACTTCTCTGGCAGGCTGAGCATTCTCTGCGATAAAAAATCCATAAATTAGCAATCTTTTTCTATTTTCTATCGATCAATCGTTCTTTCCTTCTTTTCTACCTTCTTCCTTTCTTTGCCATTTAATTTTCACGTTTATAATTTTCGTTTATTTATGTTCTTTAGCTGGTTAATCATCATAAATAATTTCATGGATGTACTCTGGGGACATATTAGCTATATACAATGTGGAAATGTAGGGAGTGCTGTTTGAACACCCTACCGGACGAAAAACATAACCCGCCAAATGCGAAGGAACACATGAGAGTCGACAGCTATTCGACTATGTGTATATGAGAGTTGCTGTAGACTCTCTGAGTCTTGGTTGGCAACCCGCCTGGTAATGCTGTTACGATAAAAATACTGGTCATTGCAAAATCCTATAAATGAAACCTCAAATTCTTAATTTTCAAACAGTCATAGGCCGGGCGAAATGCTTTGCGATATTTCATCTAACGTTACGATACGAGTTCAAACTCCGCCGAGGTCGACTTTGCCTTTGATACTTTCGGGGTCGATTAAATTAGTACCAGTTGCGCATTGGGGCCAATGTAATCGACTTCATCTCTTATTTTCCCCCTCTATGTTTAGCCCTCTGTGGCTAATAAAGAAATAAATATTCTGTTTTCTATAACAACATCTTTTACGTGGTGATCAGCTTATATTTACTTGGTATAATTGACACGAACGTTCTAGAAGAATTCTTGATAATGTCCCAACTTTGAATGAATTTCACTTTTGGTTTATTATTTAAATGCTGCTCTTTTACTCTTTTACTCTTTTACTTATTTCAGTCTTTTGACTGTGGCCATGCTGGAGCACCGCCTTTTAGTCGAGCAAATCGACCCCAGGACTTATTCTTTAGAAGCCTAGTACTTATTCTATGGATCTCTTTTGCCGAACCGCTTAGTTACGGGGACATAAACACACCAGCATCGGTTGTCAAGCGATGTTGGGGGGACAAGCACACACATACAAACATACACACACACACACAAACACACACACACACACACACACACACACATATATATATATATATATATATATATATATACATATATACGACGGGCTTCTTTCAGTTTCCGTCTACCAAATCCACTCACAAGGCTTTGGTCGGCCCGAGGCTATAGTAGAAGACACTTGCCCAAGATGCCGCGCAGTGGGACTGAACCCGGGACCATGTGGTTGGTAAGCTAGCTACTTACCACACGGCCACTCCTACGCCTATAGCCACTAAGAATCAAGGAATTGAAAGTAGACGGTGGCGGCATTCAAATAATGCCCTTCAGGAAAATACATTGTAAAAATACATTAGAATATTTCATGTGGATTTTTAAACGGAAACAGAACATTGAATACCATTCAGCTTTTGAAGAATCTAGTGCCTGTTGACTTTATGTAGGAGTTTTTTCCTAGCGGAGCCATTGCTATTCCAGATTGTGCCCACATTTCAACTTGAATTCAGCCACCTAACTAACAAAAAGTTTCGTAAACTATGCCTTCAGTTCGGTGCCAGCAAGTATTCAGTCACTTCCTCCCATAATGTCTTCATCCACGAATGCTAAGCAGCTATGCAATGAAATTATCAAACACAAATTTAGCACTAGCTGTAATTTTTCTAAGGCTTCTAGGGATTAATGATGTGGTGACTGCATCTTACACATAAATATTATCAATTTTCAAATGGTATTAGTGACGTAAATTAATGGCAGACCAACTAAGGTAAATACTCTGAATTATGATTTACACTCATATTTTCCAGTGTGTTTTATTCTGATGTCCATGTTGTATATATTCACAGTCGACAGAAAAACTATGAAAATGAGAAGCACAACTATCTTTCTGAAAGAACGTGTTATTGTATTGTTTCACGCTCAAGGCAGACAGATGGTAGATAAACACTGTAGATGAATATAGCTGAATGAAGATACCATACAGCAATAACATCTGATCCAATGAATTATTAGTCTATAAGCAATTAATGTATTTTAGTTGCTGATGTCTCTAGTAGATAATGTCCAGCTGGTTTGTCACTGTCTGTTTGCTAATTGGAAATTATAGATGTCTGAAAGAAATCAGGAAATAAGATTTCAAAATGTGCACTCTACATTAATGAAACAAAACAGTTTAAGCTTCATTTTCAGATGACTTCTTGTAACAGAGTGATAAAACTGAAGCTTAATGGTTTATTCGCCAATCGTTAAGTTACATATCTAATAGTCAGTAATATGTTTCACTTTTATGTGATGCACAACGAATAACAAAATGTAATTCTGTTTTACAGAAGGATGAGCGTCTCTGTTTCGCATTTAAGTTGGGTCAAATTCATATTTCTAATATCACTAATGCCGTTGGTATAACTAACTCGGCGCCCATTCTTTTTCATCAAAATATCGCTACGTACCTATTTCAGAATAAACTGATCATGTGCCCTATTGATACGTTTATCATTGATTTTTGAAACACTAAATTTAAGCTGAAAACATTAATACTGAATAGTTCTCTGATGTATAATCCTGGTATATAATATCGCTGATATATTGTATCCCAAGCTACCGACTGAATACATATTGCTCTACTATTGTCTAATGCATGAAACACAGTTACAACCATAAGTATTTACACTTTTAAAAATTTAGCAAGTTGGTCATTGAAACAATGCAGAACCAAATCCAAATTCTGTGAGAGATAATTCTCTTACATGCGAAGGAATGTTAAAGATGTAACTGATGAAATATATTCTTGATTAGTTTTATGTTTAGACATTTTGTTACCTACAATTCTTAAATGGATTAAGTGTCATACTTGCAAATACTCACACATAGCGCATATACATATACATAATCCACATGCATATAACAATACTCAAACGCCCTCAAATTAGATCGTATGACGTTATGTGGTAATACCAATTTCATGATTCGCATTGTTATTGTGGGCAGTGAATATAAATCTAGATTAGTCGGCCTCAAGTGTGATGGGTGGCGCCAATTGGACAAACCGCAGGAAGACCGTACAAAACATACCGCAACATTAGAGTAGCTAAATGGCAAATTTAGATTTAATGATTTTCCCTGGGAAGAAATAGTTTCACACCACAAAACAAAGTAACTCTTGTTACACGTGCAACAAGATATCTGAATGGAATGTACCCAATGTCAGTCAGAAATGCCTTTTTAATTACCTCCACAGTTGCTGCACGAAAACATGCAAATGCGTAGAGTCCATTATCGGTTGTTTGTACAGCATGATTGTTAATAGAAAACTATTGATTTCAGTAACATTAGAAATATGGAAATACTCTACGTATGATGCCATTAGTCTAGAAAAGGAGACATTAGAGAATAGAACAACAAGAATAGAGTCAATTCTTTTACTACATATTGTTGCTTTTGACCTAAGGAAAATTGGTAGCGAGGTCAGTGTGCAAAACATGGTGATGACGGAATAACTATTGCTGTTACCCTATTTGACATCGTGGTAACTGAAATGATCGTATATAAATGCTATTCAGGTTCTACTGAGGATTAATTTGAAATTTGAGTATCAAACAGGAATTAAAGGAATAAATGCTGCGTAATTATAAAGGAACGTGAGGAATTAGAGAAATACATGAAGGGTTATAAAAAAAATGCGGTCGTAACAGCAGGAAATATATACACGGATCATGTTTGTCAGTTGTTATGACAACGCTACCCAGAAATTTCAAATACCACTTACAGGAACCACCAAAATTGTTCAAGATAAATGACATCATTGCTAGAGAATCAGTAACGTTCGTTTACAACAAAACGATGACTATGTCTGTGATGTTGTCATTTTACTGTCGCTTTTCGAAATGAAGAACTTGTCCAAATGCTTTCAACTAAAAGAATGTCTTGTCAACTCGCACAGATTATGGAAAAAGAAAAGCAAAAAAGTCATACGCAAATACATTTGAAACTTGATAACACATCAATAATATGTCTTGCATTGCAAACGAACAAATGTACCTAGTTTTCTTGTATGTATTCAGAAATGGTAACCATTTCTATACGCAACAGAGATTACATGAGAAGGAAATAAGTTTAATCGATGGGCAAAATGCATAGAATCTAGTTTTTAGATTTCCTCTATGTCTGAGAATCAGTAAATGAGTAAATTTACAAGCCTAGCCCCAAGTGACGCTGCTACGATCTCTTCTCACTTTCAGACAAGGTAAATATCGGAACCCTTACAATCTATATTTCCTCCCGGAAATTAAAATTTATCGGATGTTCCTAGCGACTAATTGTCATCAATATATACCAGACTAATTCACAGCTTCCTCGGAGTTTTAATTTTATGATAATTGACGTATTTAATTAGGTTCTTAGGTGTCCTTAATTGTGATTTGTTTAATTGCTGACTTTATTTATATTACTATCAGTTCTAGCTGGTTTATTGCGGCCTTTCTCCTATACGTCCGTCAAAAGAACCAAATTCTCATTAAAGAGACACGAATCGTGCATGTATTCATTTAACATCCATAATCTTGAGCTTATCTCTTTCTTTATATCCACGAGCATGTGTTCCGTGCATCTAGATGTAGTGGGGGTTATTACACTCACCTTTGTAACTTCATCATTAAGTATTTTCGGAGTGACAGTGGAGAGTTTGTCATCAGCAATGCTTTAATCGTATCTAGTATACATAAGTTCCACCTAAATCTTTCGCTAATATTTACACACATCACTAGAGAAATTCACGATTGGTAGATTAGAATCACAATACTACAGTAAACCTCTACATAACAGGGCAGCTTAATATTTTAATTTTAATTATAGTTAAAAATCCTTTTAGACTTCAGTAGCAGTCAATTTATAGGAAGCCGTTAATATCATATAAGAGGAGCCATATTTTGTTTTAAGGGCAGATTTTATTTTTTACTTTAAATTCTAAATCATAATATTTTGTGAATTGCATAGTCAATTTAACTGCAACCATCAATATATCATTATAATCATAGTCAAAACCCTCAAGTTTTATTCAGAAATGTCTTAAATATGAAGTTTGCGGACCTACGTGTGTCAAAAAGAACATTTAAAGAAGTAACGTGAACAGCAAAGTTAACGATTAAGTTGATTAATTCTGTGGAGACGTTGCATTGTGGATAGATGCACTCACTAATATTTTTGAGTATATACAAGCCTGTTTAAAGGGTTTCTTTATGTTACAGCTTGAAACGAGAGGCAGAAAATTCGTGCTATATTTATGCTAACGGCCGAAACGTGTGGTGAGAAATTCTTGCAGTCAAGAAGTACCACATTTCCATAGAAGGGATGATCTGTAGTACAGGTAACAATTTTGGGGTGTGATTATTTTTGGAATTCAAAAATTCTTCAGTAGTCTATCCGTAGAGCCACTCCAAGATTTTCTAAATCAAAAGTAGATTTACAGTAATACACCAATTTTAGGATATCGTTGATGCTGTGTCAGTACATATACACATACATACATGCGTACATACATACATACATACATACATACATACATACGTACGCACGTACATACATACATACATACATACATACATACAGACAGACAGACGAAATGTTTATAATGCCAGTGAACACCTCGTAAGACCTGTTAATAAAATGTCATGGCTACATGCTGGAATATGCAGAAAAGAATAAGCCACACATTTTTTGTTGATGACATAAATTATATTCTGGTAATATGACCAACATCAAGAGTCAATTAGAACTAGTCACAACATTCTCACGCGATATAGGAATGGAGTTTTGGAAAGGTATATGCTCATATATTTTAGTCGACTGAGGAAACCTTGTCGATCAGACAGAGAGCATGTAGATCGACGGCTTGTCTATCTTCCACATCACTAATGATTAAAGCTACAAGTATCTCGGAATCGTTGGAAATATAATATATGTTGGTTTTGTGACTAAAACCAGAATAACAAAGATATACTACTGTAGATTCCGGAAAATATGAAACTCATATCTCGCAATGTGAGACCATATCTCACGATGCTTTTCTAGTGATTGTGCTAATACCAACATTTGGGACATTGGACTGAATGCTCGACGAAATACGCAGCCTAGAAATTGGATGTACTGGCCACTACTGGTAAATTTCATGTCAAGAGCCACGGCGATAGGATCTATGTGTTATGAGGTTATAACGATAGAAGCATAAGTTTAGTCCAAACACCTTTTAATTGTATCACTCAGACATCACCTGTTGAACAATAAAGGAAGGAATAAGTACATTCCATGCATACACAAATGTAAGAACAACAGCCTCTTCAGAGCTGGAGAACTACTGTTCAGGTACTCTGAGAATACAACTGTGTAATACGACCCAAAAGAGGTTGGAATGGCCTACATAAGTAGAAGCTTGAAGAAGCAGGTATCATAACAGCAAAAAAGCAATGCAGGGGTACACATCCAGTATCCTAGAGAGCAACAGCAGCATTGACAGAAAGTGTAGCCTCTCCTGAACCTGTCATAGATACATTATATTCCACTCAGAAGGATATGCCTTTGCTCCACATAAGCAGGAGATAGCCACTAGACACTTGATAAGCGAGAGAGACAAAATACCAATAAACTTCCACAGATTGAAAAAGACAGATTGAAAGATTTTAGCCGGCGGCGAAATGTCTCTGCAGAAATGGGTCTTCATCCAGAATTTCTAACCAGATGAAGATTCCCTTAAAAGTTATTCCTCAATGAAGATTTAACTCAGTGCACCGAACTCCAGGTACTCATATACTGAATATGAGTTACATATATCCCTGTAAATGGTAATCAAATTCAATACAAAAAGAAAGCTGAATATTTATTTCATAATAACTACACAGTATTAAAATATACAGCGAATGAAATTTATTCAATTGTTTTATCTGAAATATAAGTAACGAAAAACGCTGAATGCATCTATAATGCAAAACAATTAGATTCACATCTGATGCGCCTTGCATTTACACGTTATTACATAATCTGTAGAAATTGCTGACACAAGAGGAAGGTAGCAAAAAATCTAACGAATAACACCAAAATAAAATAAATTTTCTCTCCATGATTTTCTAGTGTTTGAATATATTTATAACTACTGTTATTGCTAACACGATCTAATAGAAATTGTAGTATTACACGATATGATTAGATGCGCGAATAATTTTTATTGAATTATTGGATTTTGTTTTTCGTGTACTTAATTTTATTGTGTTCCGTTTTTCTGTGCGTTTCCTTTTTACATTAACTCATTTCATATTTTTGCGTAACTCATTTTGAAGTTTACAAAGTATATATATATATATATATATATATATATATATATATATATATATATATATATGTGTGTGTTTATGTGTGTGTACACACAAACGTACGTATTCACACAGATAGAATCGTTAGAAATTAAAAAATGCAATAAAATGCAATAAAAAGAAGTAATTTTTTTGCACTGAAGTTTCTAACCATTCACTAAAAAATGGGTGGTGTGTCTAGAAACAATTTATATGTGAGAGAGAACAGCGAACACTAACACTGAACACTTAAGTGCTCAATCAATGAAAGAAAAATGCCTGCCGTAAATTCATGTAATCGTATTTAATAGTATATGTAGGATGAGAGCTGAATTGAGAACACAAAAAGAGCATAAGCGTGAATTAATTTACATATACGAATACATGTGTGTGTGTACACGCGCGTGTGGTATGTGTGTATGTGTGGGCTTCTGAGTGTGTGTATGTATCTTTTATCCCTTGTTTCAGTCTTCGGAAAGGGTCCATGCTGAGGTAAAACCTTCAATAAATTTATAGGTCTCTTTTCTTTTTACTGATGGTCTAAGCAAATTAGCACTGATTGTCAAGCTGTGATGGTGGACAAGCACAATCACAAAGACATATACATATGTATTTTTTAAAATACACAAGCACACATTCACACAATAATACGCACATATACATACGACAAGTTTCTTTCAGTTTCCTTCAACCAAGTCTACTTTCAAGCCTTTGGTAAGCTCGAGGCAATAGTGGAAGTGACTGAACCAAGGTGCCGCGCATAACACTCGGCAACGTAGAAAAGGGAGATAAGCAAATTCTGATAAAAAAAAAAAAACAACCTAGTCAGTTATGACCCACATAGCATGCCAGAAAAAAAAATGTAGTCAATTCTTGGAAACAAATATCACAATAAAAAAAAAAAACAAAAACAAAACAAAGAAGTGACATTCATACGAAGGTCTACATAAATGTATACTAGACATATATATAAGGGTGTGCATAAAATGTGTGCAATGGTTTAACTAACTATACATATATACAAACATACATGCATATATGTATATATATGCGTGTATACACACACACACGCATACATATATAACTTTATAAACGTATGTATGGATATAAGCGTGTGTGTGTGTGTGTGTGACTGACAGGGAGTGAGTTATCTTCAATTATGCAATTAACCATGTAATTACTAAGAAAACATACCTAAGAACACACCATCAATTAAACCTCTATTCATATATGTATTTATAATTACACCGACCGTCCTACGCAAGTAATTGTACATTTACACATATCATGCTCATTAAACAGCATTTTATACATTGGGTAATATTCAATGAGGCCTTTTTAAGAAGGACAGCGTGATTTACTTAACACTTCATCAAATTATGCTTAAATATCTACTGGATATTAAAGGGAGGCGGTTTGGATTGTAACATTTTACAGCATATGTAGTGTAGATTATTTGGAGTAAATTGGAAACTTTTATATTAGTCTGGCATGTAGTGAGGACTGTATATATTTTGAGTATGAAAATTTATAGCATATTTAGTTTTGTATTTGTAAAAGGAAATATATTTTCCAGTGGACTATCTAGAAGGCTTGTAAAAGTTTCAAATATTGACTCGCTTAAATTCTGAATAGCTTACTTCCACGTGTCCGCGGAATCGATATGATTTTGTGCGCGTTTTGAGGGTGCGTGTATATATGAATGTATAAATACATACATACACGCATACATAGGTTTGTATATGGTGCGCTCGCGTGTGTTTGTATATATATATATTTATATATATATATATATATATATATATATATATATATATATATATATATATATATATATATATATATATATATATATATATATATATATATATATGTATATATATATATATATATAAAAAAATAACAGAAAATATCTATATTAATATATATCAATATAATGATGTATATTGAATGTATGCACAGAACGTATATAGAAACACAAACGCAAACATGCACACTTACACATCAGCACGTATATATATCTATCTATCTATTTATCTATCTATCTATCTATCTATCTATCTATCTATCTATCTATCTATCTTATTTCGTTATTGCCGACAAGGGGCTAAACATAGAGGGGAAAAACAAGGACAGACAAAGGGATTAAGGCGATTACATCGACCCCAGTGCATAACTGGTACTTGATTTATCGACCCCGAAAGGATGAAAGTTAAAGCCAACCTCGGCGTAATTTGAACTGAGAACGTAACCGCAGACGAAATTTATATATATATATATATATATATATATATATATATATATATATATATATATATATATATATATATGTATATATATATATATATATATACACACGCAAACACATGTATCTCCATAAATACATGCTTACATGCACTCATGCACTTACGTGTACATATGACATACATACGGATGCATATATACATATGTATATACTATATATTATATATATATATATATATATATATATATATATATATATATATATAATATATATAGTAATATATATATATATATATATATATATATATATATATATAATATATAGTAATATATATATATATATATATATATATATATATATATAATATATAGTAATATATATATATATATATATATATATATATATATATATTACTATATATTATATATATATATATATATATATATATATATATATATATATATATATATATATATATATATATATATGTATATCAGTGTATCTTTCTACCTATCTATTTAAAGTTTTCTACATTTTAGAAACATCACAAACTCCGTTGATTTACGATTACATCGATAAAAATCACGCAGAGATTTTGTAAAGAGTTCCATTAGCATTTTATTAGCAATTACGGATGTTATAGGTTTAAAATCATATCTAAAGACAGTATCGTCATATCTTAAATTGAGTGCCACTGTGTGTTTTGCGTCTAACAACGATTAATTTTCGGGTAACAATGGTAATATTTAGCGGGAAGCATCAAATCCAATAAACTCATCTTGTTATATAATCATCACGACACTCATGAGAGACAAAAAGAGTTCCTAGAAGATTTTAAAGAAAGAAAAGAAAAAAAAAATCAGGCCAAGTAAACTAATGGATGTAATTCGGCTCTTCTAGTCCTGCGGTAATGTAGAATACTGTAATGGTAAGTCACACAGTTTTAGAGAAAGGTATAGTCAATTTAATTTCCTTAAAGTAAATGACTGTATCCACTCTGGAACTTTGAAATTTAAAAGCATTCTCACTGGGATATGAGTTCAGGACGTAATATATACAATAAGAAGAAAATGGTGCGACGTTCCAACGATTCAAATAGTGGACCACTCACACGATCTAATAAGGTTTTCTAAGTCTGAAACTAGGTATTCAATGTGGAGCAAAGACGCTATTGGTTAAATAATTTTCAGAAATGGACTGGCGCTTATATCATAACAGGACCTAGAATAAGAAAAAACACAAAAAAAAAAAAACTTGCCAAAGATAACGCCTCAAACTGTTAATGACTATCGGAACGATAACACTGTACTATTATCGTTAAATCTATCTGATTAAAAAACCACTCGACGCTCTCGAACAAATGTAGTTTGGTAACTTTTACCATTCATTCACTAAGCCTTTTAGATGCCGGCGTACTCATGAAGTGACACACGCATCTACACACGCATCTACACACTCTTTCGACTCAACCATACATCCAGCGATACATCGACCCAGCGATACATCCAGGATATCACAATTAGAGTGAGAATATAAATTAACACCAGACGAGCTGCACCACCACTGGGCTGGTATTAATGTATACTTCATTCGAGTAGAACAACGTAAAGTATAGCGCATTGTTTAAAGAGAAAACGCTCCTACCGGTTAAGCATTACAAATTACGCTATGATCGTGAATGAAAATAGTACTTGTTCATGGGCCTTTTAATAGAGTTGCTAGTTAATTAATAAAATACCACAGGAAGTTAATACTTTATTATAATAGTAAATATTTTTAATACATTTTCTCTAAAGAGTTGTGTAGTTTCCATGCCCTTCGCAGCGACACTAAAACATGTGTGAAAGAGATGGTTAATATTTTGTTCGAACTGCAGAAAATCAACGACGGAACTTTGATACAAAAATTAGAAACAAATTGGGCATTGAATAGCGGTAGATATTCAAGAGAGTATTGACAGGAAAAAATGGTTGATTCAGTGTATGTAGGATTGTGCGCATACAGAATAAAGCTTACGATAGACTGTGGGTATTGTGTAATGATATACATTGCAGTTACGATGGATTCCTCCAACGAAAATGATGTCTAAGCACTGAATATTAACCAAACAAAATAAAACCAAATAAAATGAAGAGTTATTACCGAACACCATGTATAGTTTATAGTATTATAGATAAACTGTTAGTTAAAAATTCGAGATATTTCAGCCAGTGCAAAGTTAAATATGTATTAACTTATTGTTAGTCTATCAAATAAACAGGATATGGTTGCTTGTATTATATTTCCTCTGACTTTTAAACACTTCATCTATTATTTAAACTCAGTATATATGCTCTATGAATTTTTTGAAATCACAGGGAGGCCTGCAGTCGTGTCTTCTTTGTTACATTTTTTTAACTACAGAAACAAAATCTGTCGGTAATGATGAGTGTTTTTTCATGAAATGTTATCGTACATCTAGAAATTTGTTCACAGAGCAATTTAAAAAGTGAAGACAGACTCACCACAAAAAAACAAACAAACAAAAAACTGCTTACTATACAGTGATAGTAAAAAGCCGTATAATAAAACTGCATCGTGAGCAAAATCAACAATGATCCTTCGTGTAATCTTAGAGCAAATGATAAATAAAAATCACTTAAATTTTTGTACTTGGAAAGAGTGATTTGTTGCACTTGAAAAGAGAGACTTTTTGCACTTGGAAAGGGGGATTTTCCTTGCTACTTACTTATCTGGAAAGACGGATAAAAGTGAAGTCATCCGGTATGCCACAATAGTTGAACACCTGGTAGCATGTAATGCGTGACATGGTGGAGTAAAATAACAATTTCTTCGATGTCAAGAACCACAGCAGGAGAATTGATCCTGTGCAGAACTAGAGGTGCTATCAAATAGTAAACTAGATCATCTGCTAAAGATCCAAGATCAATTTTTTTTTAATGCCAAGAACTCCATGTTAAGGGAGGAGGGAAATCATTGGGGTGTTGCTTATGGGATAATGTTAAGATACGAAAACCTTCTGTCCATAGCAGAAAGCGAAAGCATGCTGTCCCTTGCTAAAATTCGAGACCACAATTGTAACGATTAAAAGACCAATAAAAACGTACAACTATATCAGAAAGAGCAGAAATATCAAGAACAGCAACAACGACGAAACAGCAACAGGTTCTGAAACAAAAACAGGCAGGATCTCCGGTGACAGCCAGAAAGAAAATAATACAATAACTTCAATAACCTGAACAACATACTCATCATCAATAACATATTCCACCAACACTAGCACAACATCACAAAACGCGCTAGTCCCATGCTTCAAATCACTCAAGTATGCCTTGTATGAAAAGTGGAGAAATTCCTTCGTAAATAGAGAGAGAAAATAAATAAGAGACAAAACAACTCTTAGGGAAGACACACCGAAGAGAGTAAAATGCCAGTAATAACACCACTATCACCACCACCATCACCACTAAACAAAACCACCACCACCACCACCACCACCACCACCAACAACAACAACAACAATAACAACAATGATAATATAGCAAATATTAAGAATATAAATACCAGAACGAACACAAGCAAAGCAAATCTACAGTCAAAACTACAAATGTACAATGTACAAGTGCAAAGAAACATCGTATGCTACACAGCTATAGACACAGATAAGAAAAACTAACGAACATTTTGCGTATATGCTGCTTATGACGGCCCGTCGAAGGTGATGACAGTGTTAATTCAGGACATTCACGCTCCTCCTCCTGTGCATTTTTGTTGAGGCGTGTGCAACATTTTTTCTTGTTATTTTTGTTGTTGTTGGTGTGGGAGTACAAACTCCTTCTGGTGTCGTATTGCATCAGTTTGTTTTATCATGGGTGGTATTCACGTTTGTATAATGCTTTGTTGTATAATGCTAATTGAGTTTTGTTGTATATCCGACCTGTAGATACGGTTGTTTATTTTATTGTATATTTGTTGTATAGGATATGTCTTGTGTTTGTGGTTTGTTTTATTTGGGTTGTACTCTTGTGTATGACGTGGCCTGTTCCTTACAGGGCTATTTTCTGGGATGGTGTGAAGTGTTGATGGTCAAATTATAGCTCCTACGGTTTTGTTCAAGGGTTTTATTTTAAATCTTTTATCGTACCTAATGTTCCAATTATTATGGGAACGGTATTCACTTTCGTGCCCTACATCTTGGATACTTCAGTTTCAAAATCTTTGTGCTTTGATAATTTCTAACGGTTTTCACTTTCGTGCCCTACATCTTGGATACTTCAGTTTCAAAATTTTTGTGCTTTGACAATTTCTTCACTTCCTTTTGGGCAATATACTGCTCAGAAGAGTCTGCAGTGTCATTAGTAAACGATTTATTTTACAATCCTTGATTATTATGCCTGGGGGACTAGCTTTGATTTCTTTGTTAGTTTGAGTAGATATATCCCCACATGATTGTGTACTGGTCGTAGTCAATGTTTTTAGCACATGTTTATACTATTTTGTGTTAGATATTATTTGGTAGTGGAGGCATATAGACTAGTGCATATAACTACTTACCCGGCCATGTCTGTCTATATATATATATATATATATATATATATATATATATATATATATAAACAATATATGAGTATATGCATATATATGTACATGTATGTATATACGTTCATCTACATGTACATATAGATACATAACTGGGTACATGACGTGGCAAAAGAACAAGGACAAAATGGTAAACAAGGTGCAACAAACAAGCAGGCCACAAAGAAACATCCCCTTCATCAGCTGCCACCATTAAAACTCCGGCGTTTCGAAGAATTAAGGCAGTACGCATCGTTAAAATGGTTCTTCCCACGAACACAAATTAAATTGTTTTCGTGGAGGGTAGTGGCGGACGGAAAACAAGACAGGAAAACGAAACGGTGAAATAAACAAACAAAATATAGTGACTATTGTGACTATAATAGAAAGTATTATTATTATTATTATTATTATTATTATTATTATTATTATTATTATGCTGTGTGATTTTTTGAATCATTCATGTTTCGAGACTTCTGCCCTTCTGGTATTTATTTAGATGTGTTTCAAATCGGTGAGGGTTATCTCATTCTTTCCTCCGTCTATGCTTGAAATATTACGTTATTTGAATTCCGTCGTCTCTCTAACTTATTGTACAGAGCTAAAAATTGAAATTCATTATAAATTACAATGATATCACGTAGAAGAGTATGCCTAGGCCGATATTTACTTTGTTTTTTAGCTTCAGTGATACTTTAAAGAGTTAGAATTGAGAATTAAGAAACTTCATTCTGAATCATTACTACAAAAGTGCTGACTATGTTCAAGAAGGAGGTTAGCTAGAATTGAAAACAAAACTACAGAAAGTCATGTATAGATCATGTGAATAGATTTTGGAAAACGTTAACAAAATATCTGCATTATTTTAATATTTGCAGAATGCGCATATTAATGAATTGCAACAAGTAATTCCGGTGCCGATGTAATTACTAATGGGTATTTGTGTAATTCTATTTTAATATCAATTAATTCAAAGCCGTTTTTACCATATTAGTCATTATTTCAGGATCAAATTTATAAGTACCTCATATTCATCTGCTACACATCATATTTGCTTAACGGATTTTTTTCAGTACCTGATATTGTATATCGTGAAAAAAAAAATGTATATAGGATTTACAAGAAATCAGATTGCTAAATTAGCACAAACTAGGACTGAAAGATCTGATCTAATCAATTGCTGTGCGACTTAATTAGTTATCACGTGATGAAAGCCAAAAACATAATATTTAATGAAAAAAATTGTTGTAAATAACTTCGATTTTATATATTGATTAACATTCTTTGGTGCTCTTTCTAATAGAAAACATCGAAGTAAGTATAAAGAAAAGAAATATAGGCTATGCCAACCTTACAAAGATTCGCCTATAAATTATACTGAACACCGTATATTGCGCCATATTTTCTATATTTTACGCGTTCCAAAAATTTCTAATTAAACCTTTCCCATTTTTATAGTCTTTTGAGAATTATTCTGAAAATCACTGTCCTATTTTTAATTTGTGTACGTGTCTTTCTGTATGTATCTTTGTGTATGTGCCTTTGTGTATGTGTGCGTTCTATTATGAGTGTGTGAATTTTTAGCAAATCGTGAATGTCTGGAGTTTATGGAATATTTTATTTTCGTCTTACTCTACCTGCTGCTGTAGCTGCAAATCTGCATTAAAATTTATAGTTTATGAGTATGGCGTATCTTATCTTTTATATTCTGATACATGACGGAGGCTCTTTAGTTTGATATGGCGGCTAGGGGTAATCACGCATGGTATAAAAAATGTAGCGTGGTTAACCGTAGGGGACTTTCACATATTTTATTAGAGAAGAACATTGATTCGCTATTCCTCACAAACTATTAGTAGTTATAAAATGTTAAGTCGTTTGTTTATCATATTTTGTTGTTGCTGTTTTAATTGTTTTTTTGTTGTTGTACTTGTTTCGATATTTTTTGTTAACAAACAGCAACTAGAACACATAGAAGTCACGCAAGACATCAATAAATCGATAATTTATCAGTAGAGAGATCGAGTAAACAGTTTGGAGAACGTCAGGTAATGCTTGCTTTCTATATGACTGGTTAAGGTATAATAATTTATTTTTTTTAATAATTTCATTTCTTTTGTCTTATTAGTTTGTTTGTTAGTTATTTGAATGGTGGTGTAGCGATGTAATTATTAACAATATGGGAATACTGGGCAAAAAAAAAAAAATTCAACATATTTGAAGCATTATTACGTAATTTGGAGAGAAAGGTCATTTGATGTGAACTAGAGCATCGACGATACAAAAGGAACAATAATATAATTTAAAAAAAAAATTGTAACATCACCAGCAACGATATTGACAATAGCAAGGCTGCTGCTTCTGCGGCTACAACCACCACTGCTGCTGCCGCTACAACCACCACTGCTGCTGCAAATGCCAATGCTACGATTCCTATTACCAGCAGCAGCGGCAACAGCAGCTGCAGCAACAGCACCACCACCACCACCATCACCATCACCACTACTACTACTACTACTACTACTACTACTACCACTACTACTACTACTATTACCACTACTGCTGCTGCTGCTACTAGTGGCACTGCTGCTGCCGATAGCATTAAAATAACGGCGATAACATTAATAAGGACAATTACAACATCAACAATAATAATATTTTTCGATATAAATACATGTTCAGATCATGGCCTTTGATGTAATTGTGCTGTCGGTCAGTTAGCCTCATTTGACCTTCCAGCATGCACTGCGTTCTTCTGTTATACCGTGATCAAAGACGTTTTTGCTATCACGCAAAGTCAATAAGTGAATATGCCATGATTTGAATATTTGAAGGACTTTGCTGAGTATATATTATCTTTTCCATTTTTATCACTATACTTTTTTCATTTGTTTATCGTATAAATTCTTACCTCTGCTGCAGTTGTATGAATGCAACGGGATTTCTAAGATACAATGTTCTCACACTAAATGCTATCAGAAAACACACATAGGTATTGATGTCATTGTATTTTTTCCGATCAATTAGACCCTAACTGTACAAGTTTCATTTACGAAGGTATTCAATTCCAAGCTCTGTCTATTTATTCAATGGTGGTAAGCTTTGTCTGCATTTATTTTTCTTTGTTCTCTGCTTTATTGTGTTATTTTTAATTTTGTATTTCCCTAACAACAAACGTATCTTATCTTATTTAAAGGTGTTTTACCAAGCTACTCTCTCTCTCTCTCTCTTTCCTGTATATATATATATATATATATATATATATATATATATATATATATATATATATATATATATAGGGAGAGAGAGATATAAATAGATAGATAGATAGATAGATATATAGATAGCGAGATACTATGTATTATAATGTATATATTATAAATAGCAATATCTATGTTTATTTATGACCTTTAGATTTTCTATCAACGTCTAATATTTGATGTATGCTGAAAGGCAATTTCGTTAATCACATTTGCCGAGTTTAGTCGCTGATAAAAAAATATTATTCGAACTTATTCTATACTAACTACATAAAGACTCAGTCTGTAGTAACCCTGACTTAGTAAATCTAAATCACTGTAATGCAAATTAAAAGAAAGGATTGCATGGAGGAATAGAATTGCCCTAAAAGTTTATCAAATGAAATAATGCTGTACGCATTACAATGAAAAACTTAATGAACACGAATACACGGAAATACCTAAACTTTGCTAACTCTCTCTGAAGAGATATACTTTTTAGAATCGGAATTTTTGTAAACATACCAAGCTTGTTTATGAATGACTGGATCGGAGTGTTGGACAATTTTTTAAAGCCGTTCTATTTTATGATTAAGGAAATCGAATCCATCATTTATAGTCCAGTAAGAACTGTCTTATATGAAGGTAGCCGAAGAAGAATTTCTCTTCTGGAACAACTAGTGTAGCAAAGGTATTATCAAATCCAAGTGTGTAGCAAAGCATAGTGTAGAAATTATGACATCTTCATTTTAATTATCCACTGCTTACTGCGACTTTAATGAATTTTCGATTCAGTAAAGTCTATTTTCTGTGTTTCCTAACTATGTGGGAAGGAAAGTTGTTTTGCAAAGATGCTGGTCTGTTTTCGATTCATTGCGATGCCATTTTCTACAGAAATCGTGGATACTGACCTTCAGTCTGAGACTGTGTCATATAGAAGTGTGTAACATGAAAGGATCAGTTAAAATTCATCAGTCATTCATTACTAAAAAAAATCTGGGTGGTATATAGACATAAAAATATATATAATTGCGCATGTGCGTATGTTTATATATATATATATATATATATATATATATATATATATACACGCAGAGAAGGGGAGAGAGAGAGAAAGAAAGACAGGGATAGATTTATATGCATATATGTGTGTATATATATATATATATATATACATATATATATATATATATATATATATATATATATATATATATATATATATATATATATATATATATATATATATATATATATATATATAGAGAGAGAGAGAGAGAGAGAGAGAGGAGATTTGTAGGCATATATTATGTAATGTCGTAGAACCATGCAAGCATATGTCTCTCGAAGGATCACAGGACACAGTTAAATTCAAGAGATAGGACCTTACATTAAAAGGCGGAGCTTCTTAAATTCGTAATTCGCACAAATTTCAAAATGTTCACATGGTGATGTCTTCATAAACGAAGCACCTTAACTTGTTGTTTACACTGCCCCTGCGCCTTAACTTGATGTGTACACTGACCCTCCCCTTTAATTCCGTTCACAGTTGACTTATGTTGCGCAGATGTGGGAACGTAACGAAGTAAATTAGACTCATTTCTAATTCATATTTCCGGTAACCTTGAGTTCTTTTCGATTCTTCCAATTTTGATTTTACACTTTCCAGTCAACACATAACCTGCATCGACATTTTATTATTCGCATAATTTTAGGTTCCGAGATTTAAGTTTCTCTTTCGTTAAAAGACTTCCAAGATATGTTGGTTATCTTTGACTGTTAACAATTTCTGATTTCTTAATTGTTTCACTTTGATTTACAGCCTGATATAGAGTTGGCCGTCAGTATATTGCAGAATATACTACGTCGTATTTTCAGTGATTGTGTTGTATGTCTGTCTGAATTATTCTCTCCGTTCAAGAGAGTTCGTAAAGTATTGGAATTTGTTTCGTATTGGCTGTGACATTATTTATTATGTCTTTTGGATATATTTAATTTCACTAGTCGCTTCTGTCTGGCCAAGATGAATTTGTAGCTATAGCACATACACATCTAGTCTCATTGAATGGGAGATATGATAAGAACATGAGAACAACAGGCGAAACAAGAATACTTCATGAAGTTTTCCAATCCCAAAATAAACGAGAAATAGTAATAACCTCTATTCAATAGAATCAGTAAAAGATGGATAGCAATATTGCAAATGCTGTTATAGTATGCGTTTGAGATTTTGAATGCAGTTTTAGCAGTTGCGCATAAATATTCTCCTCCATCAGATCCGATTTAATTTGTTGCTTAAATATTAAGAAAAAATTATTATTGATCGGAAATATCTCTTGAATATTTGTGACTGCATCATGTATATTTCCTTAATTACACGCATATAGCCACACATATTATTGTGTATTATCAAACGCAAATTATCATTTACTATATGTATTGACTGTAGCTTATGTATTTACTGTTACAGTTCTACCAGCTGCATGCTAACTTAAATAACATATATGAAATCATGAAAAATATCTCCTGAAGTATATTGTTATTTTCTCCTACATTGTGTCCACTAGAGCCTTCAAGAAGGTCCACGACAATAGTCATTTATGACCATCTACAGTCTGTTCCAATGTTGAGGTATTTCTTAGATTGCAATTAACGTCATTAATTCCGTAGCTATTAGTGCCGGTAATTAGATCCCTATGAACGCTAATAATTAGATCGCCATTATCGCATTTTATATTCGCAAACGTGTGTGTTCAAAATGGTAGCAAAGCATTACTTGAAATCGATTTTAAATTCCAAGAATCCCGAAAGCGATTAACACATGCCAATCTTCACCCCGTTTTTTTTTTTAACCATGTCCTTCCTGCTAGTTTCATGCCATCTGTCATTGCTCCATGTCCCGTCAACAGATTCCATGTATCACTTTTAATTTAATGGATTTAGCACTATCTTCTTGGCCAGAGACAGATGTTCTTCTCTACAGTTGGGAACATTAATTCATATGAATTCCACGCGTTTTATTTTAAGCTCGAGGACGAGTCATTAACTATACGCAGTTTATATCACACGTATCTTGGGATACCACCAATTGCGTCTCACTGAAATATTGCTCTCTACAAAATATAAATATTTGTTACTTTTATCAACTTGAAGCCGGCTTTCTAATTTGCATACACATCATTCGTTTACATCGTAGAAACGTCAGTGTACACAAAACTATCAATGCTCAATAAGCTGCTATTTAATATTGGTGTAGCTACAATGTTTAGTGGAGGCGCAATGGCCCCGTGGTTAGGGCAGCGGACTCGTGATCGTAGGATCGCGGTTTCGATTCCCAGACCGGGCGTTGTGAGTGTTTATTGAGCGAAAACACCTAAAGCCCCACGAGGCTCCGGCAGGGGATGGTGGCGAACCCTGCTGTACTCTTTCACCACAACCTTCTCCCAGTCTTACTTCCTGTTTCTGTTGTGCCTTTAATTCAAAGGGTCAGCCTTGTCACACTGTGTCACGCTGAATAACCCCGAGAACTACGTTAAGGGTACACGTGTTTGTGGAGTGCTCATCCACTTGCAGGTTAATTTCACGAGCAGGCTGTTCCGTTGATCGGATCAACTGGAACCCTCGACGTCGTAAGCGACGGAGTGCCAAAAACAACAGCTACGATGTTTAAATTACAAGCTTTGGCTTACATACAAAAGGATTTTCGTTTCTTGGGAAGAAACCAATTAAGGTCGATACACTTTTTTAAGGTCTATTTCAGGATTCAGACAAGAAAGCATTTCCTCATTTACTGTCACTGGAAATACTGACGGTTGTTTGTTATTTGTAATAAACGCGAATTAGAAGTTATGTATTCAATAAGATGTATGACAGTTTCAAGTCACTTTCATTGGTACTGGTAATGTAATGTAATGGAAGGAAATAAATGCTGAGCGACTTTCTAGTAGTAGTAATAAGCAACGTCATAGAAGTACGCGTGGTAATTGCAGGCCTAGCTTAGAATTAGCTGCTAAGATGCGACTGAGGTGACTTGTTTGCCACGCTCTGCTCAAACCAGGAAGAGAAATACGAATGCTGATCACATTTGGAGGTAAAAAGGCTACTGAAGTAGTGACAGTGGTTTACAAGAGGATGCCATTGTGGTTTCCTTCTGCAAATGGGATGAGGTCCCGCTAGTCACCTGTCACTCTTTTCATAGCGGAGATACTGATATTAGAAAACTGCACATCCAAAGAGCTACATAAATTCTCACCCTGTAGGTAACTTCACCTTCAAATTGAATTACGGAATTTCGATCTCAGAGCGGAAGTCATTGTCGTTGCGTTGTTTGAAGATAATATGCGTGCGTGGAATGATGAAATTGCGACACTACCACAGTTTCGTCTCTCATTTGAGCACACGTTAAGTTTAGTATAATAATCGATAGTAGTCGGGTTTCTTTACTTACCTGTATGACAGTGTCTTCAGTTGCTGCTGCTGCTTTTTAAGAATTATAGCGATCAAAACTTCCTCCAAAGAAAGCGAAGATTGTTATCAATGGAAAAATCTAAGGTAGGAAATATGTAACCAAATTGAAAATAAACAGAAACATATTTCTTTTGCTATTTATTTCGGCCATGGCTGTTGATGTAAAATTACTTTGTTGCCAACAGTTTTAAATCAAGTATTTTTTAATGCTTTGCATCCTCTCGATTGATCTCATCAAACTTTTAGATTTCGCATATATTTTTTGAGTGACTAGAGTTTTTGTAGTCTACCATGCTAGAGTGAAACATTCACAGGGGTTAAACCACATGAATCAGAATTCTCCTTTCTAAGTACTGTCTCTTCTATTCACATTGTGGGTAAATGTATATCTGTAATGTCACTAACTTATTTCCGTTGAGGCAACTCTTAAAAAGATATTTGTTAACAAGAATATGAAAAACAATTGTAAAAAAAAAGTGTTAATAGGCTAAAATAAATAATCCCAGAAACGTCTAAATTGAAAAATGTAGACGGAATAATCTTGTGATTTATGGTACATTTCTTCGTTCTCTTTCTTTTAAAAAGCATTCAATAAAATAAACGAAATGATATTACAACATAATTTTGATAAAGTGTTCTAAATTCTGGCATAATCTTAATTACAAATCGTAAACAAATACTACATATTATTGTTAAAACGTCTGATTTCGCTTATTTTGTTAAGAATAACACAACAAAATGACGGTTTACATCTGCCATCATGTTTCCATTTGATTATGATGAGTTTCGCAGACAAAACTAAATATATAACACGTGGAAGCAATTTTCCTTTTCATGTTTTCTCTCACAAGCAGCTTAATAAACTAACCAAGTATTTCACATTTGTTCCGCTTTAAGTTATTTGATTCTCGTTCGTTTATTAACTGCGTATCATTCTCTGTAATGAGAATTAGTTTATTACATTTAGACAACTATAGACTACTTCGTATAAGTTATATCAGAAATACCTGATAAAACTAACATGAATGAAATATATAAAGTAGCCTTCACATGTGTGGCAGATAAGTCACAAATATACTTATCTGAATATATTAAGAAAAAGCAAAACATTATATGCATCAGATATAATTTCTAGTGATTTTACTTGTCTTATATATATTTATATACTGAGGATGATAAATTGAATATTAATTTCAATTTACAACCAGTGGTCTAGCATATAAAAATCTGATAATTCAGAAAAATTGTATTACATACGTTGGGTCATTGATAACCTCTTTCTAGCATATTGGATGTCCACCTAGTGTTTATCCTTTCTTATACGCATATATATATATATATATATATATATACATACACGGGAAGATTTTGATATATAGTATCTGCGAAGGCGGCGAGCCGGGGGGATCGTTAGCACACAGGGGAAAATGCTTGGTGGCATTTCGTCCATCCACCGAGGTCGATTTTGCCTTTTATCCTTTCAGGGTCGTTAAAATAAGTACCAGTTGAGCACTGGGGTCGATGTAATCGACTTATCATCTTCACCCAACTTTCTAGTCGTGTGCCAAAACTTTGAGACCAGTGTACAGTATCAGTAACAGAAAATTGTGTAGACTTAGTTGAAAGACATGCGATTACATTTGACGTACGTAACTGAGGTTATCGCATATATGTAAATGTTATATTATCTCAATTCTACATCTCTATATGGAACAAGTTTGTTTATTGTGTAAACTGTTCGGATAAATATTTTTACATTAGTCATTAATTTAGTAATTTAATTTAATTGTATGTCAAAATATAACATTGCAATTCAGAATTGTGATCGTATGAAATAAGAGCCAAAACACTAAATTTTTTCTTGTATACCACAACATTTTCCAGGCATCGTTCTGATCCACGCACCGATAACATAGTGAAGCAGATAATCCAGATGAATATGGCAAGCCTTTCTCCCGTGGACATTAACATAGTGTGCTTGATATGAGATCGAATCTTGGACATGTATCATTACACATAATGCGAAACATATGGTATTTTTTTTTTTTTACAATGTCCAGTCAAAGCGAGGTAAGAGACAACTTAGAAGAAAGTTGAGTTTTAAATAGTCCCTCTGGCCTGCACTTCCGCTATGCCTTTCAAATTCTTTGAGCAGAGCATAGAAAACAAAAATTCTATTTGTTCATTATAATGTTGTGCGAATCTATACTTGTATTGAAATTATGTTCCATATGTTCAGCAATTAGAATTAAGACAAAAAAAAGCCAATGTTCCAAGCTTTTAAGAGCAGTGCATATATATATATATATATATATATATAAATAGAGAGAGAGAGAGAGAGAGAGAGAGAGAGAGAGAGAGAGAGAGAGAGAGAGAGAGAGAGAGAGAGAGAAAATGAATAGTAAGTAAGGGAAGTACTGAGACTTGAAATGCTGATCTTTCCATCTGCTGTTTATCAGTCTATTTACTAGGCATCTTTTAAGTCTGTATGTGAAACAATAAAACTTCAAACTCTAGCCATGTTATCTTTGACAAGCATTATTATTTCGCAAGCAACTGGACAGCGGAATACAGTGAATGTGAAATACCTAATCGCAGTTTCATCCTTTTAGCTTCATTTACTTTCTATAGTGACATTGAAAATAGCGTGGACATCAAAATCTTATATTTCCTTTTGCATAACAATTAAAGGCTGTACGCCTATGCAGACATATATCTTACGAGCAATAAAGAAGTTAACGTGCTTCTCTATCTCTCGTATTGCCGTCTGTTTGTATAAGGTTTGATCTGCCCTTCAGCAGGAAACCTAACTATACAATCGCCTTAAGTACACTGAAGCATTGTGAAGTAATCGTTATTCGATGAATAAATACATTTCTTACGAATGCATTGCTGTGCCGTTACATTATCACTGTGCATTGAAATGTTTCTGCCTTATCTTTAATTCGATATGTCGGCCTGATGTTTGCTGTGTATTACACTGTAAATTTAATTCTTGGAAACAACAAGCGCAGTAAATTGTTATCACTCAACGTTGTAACAATTCTTCCTCTACATTGATTCTCTTTGGTGCTTTGATCTGAAATCTTTCAGTGAAATGTTCTTGTAATATTACACACCTAAACTTTTACACGTTCAACAATTCTAACATCAATAGAAAACAGATGACATTTTGTACGAACCTGATAAGATTATATAACTATGGGAGTTCCGAAATGCATAAACAAATATGAATAGTAGCACCATCTAGAGTTAACAGTTACTTCAGATTCATGTAATATTTATATCAAACATAAAGCACAGTTTAATCGAGCATACAAATTCAGTAAACTTTTTAGATGTTTTGACGTCATTAATATTTGTTAAGAGACTTAATTGTCGTTTAGGTTTGATATACGGCTTTCTGCTAGCGTTTTCTAGATCCTGTTGGACTATATCCAAGATCTATTCGGTGTTTCCTCTCAAGTCTGAAATATTTCTAACTTATGTCATGCTGCACAGAGACGTTCAACCGAAAGATACAACACTCCAGTGGCTCATTACAAATTTATACGACCTTGGAGAATATATAGAATAATAGAGAGTAAGTTTTGGGTATAGATATTTCTAAAGCGAGTCGGTTGAGCATGTAAAAGCCTTCGAATGAAAATTGTTGTTGCTGGTTTGTCAATATTATAACGACAAATATTATTTGAAATGTCATAACAACATAAATACAGAAGAGAATAAATTTATTTAAAAAAATCAAAATCAAAGCACGCAAGTGTATTTAAAAATATATCTAAATGATAATAAATATTTATAATGGTAAATAACTGGAGTGGAAGTGTTATCTTCAATACTGAAAATAATTATTCCTCACAGTTTCAAGTAACGTCAACTGCTGTATTATAGGAAAAGATTAACATTAATCATTGGTTACATATATATTATAAGACACAGTTTCATGAACCGATTACGTCACTATAAATTAAGAGTTATACATTCTTGTAAGGAATTATGGGATATGGCTATTAAGAAAATTATAAGAATAGCATAATCTTATTGCCGAGGTAATTTCCAGTTGAACCAGTTTTATTTCTATATTAACCTGCAATCAAAATTGCAAAACAAACTCAGTGAAATATGAAGCTAAATTTGTTTGCTACTAGTTTTGAATTTTGGTGTAGTACAATGTTACTGATGGGAAAATAAAGTTGCATGAAGGTGAAAATTTGTGAAACTTATACGTTGTATTAACAACAACAAGACTATGCCATCAAACAATTGTAATTTAAAACATAAACATCTACTCATGAGTCGTCAGTACATAGTTTAACCGACATTTCAATCCTCTCAGAAATGTCTACAACTTCTATCGTGAAAAATAAATCCTAAATACATTCTCTATGAAAGACTATTTGTTCTATCCGTCTCTCCTAATCTATTTATATTTATCATTCAGGTATACAGTATATGTATATGTATACCCCCTCCCAACACGTATATATATATATATATATATATATATATATATATATCCCCATAACTTGTCTCCTAGTTCAAATAAGGGGAAGCAACACTTTAGGAAACTAGTTCATTACCACATATTAGCCAAAGCTGTAGGTATACCAAAAATATAAGGCATGAAAACTAGACGATTAAATAACTACATGTGTATAACTGTGACCTAACTAACCATTAGCATGCGATGATTGATGAAATACTGGACAGTAATTTTTTTTGACAACACAAGACATCCATATCAAGATTGTAGAATCCATTCAACATGGACATACATACATACATGTTTGGGGGAAAGCGACGATCACCATTACAAACTGAAAATGAAACGTAATTCAAAAACAATAGTGAAATTTTTATAATTTCTTCTACAAAACTGTCCATCTCTATTAATTTCAAAATTGTTGCCTTTATCGAATTTGTTAAACCATAGTTTTAAAATGCAGGCAATCCGAATCTGCAGTTTGTTTCTGATAATAAATTGCAAAATAATTTTTAAACGGAACGTTGAGTGATTTTAAGAATGATATTTCAAAGTAATACTGCCAATATCTAGCTGTAGGTGTGTCTGTATGGTAAGAAACTTGCTTGCAAAATACTTGGTTCCGGGTTCAGTCACACTGCTTGGGACCTTGAACGAGTGT
>NC_142939.1:54274595-54282095 GCF_046866305.1 Octopus bimaculoides | reverse complement strand
ACAGAAGATGCCCCCAAATAGTTCGATGACTTGTGCCCGATACAAACGAAGACGCCTGATGGTTGCTTCAAGTCCACATTGGCACGTGTGGGTAATACAGACGCTCCTTTCTGACAGATGGAAACGTCTTGGCTATTTTATTACTGGTATCTTTGTGATTTTAGAAAAGCAAATATTAGGTAAAAGAAATATTTCTCTGCTGTCAGGTATTTCAACATGACGAATAAAACAAGTCAAGATGGGTTTCGCCTTCTAAAATAGAGAAGAATATAAAATCATTTTCTTTAGACAGCAAACAACAATGCAAGAAAACCTGTTTGCAGCGAATCGCATATAGCTTCGAAGGCTAAAGCAAGGAATAAAAAATGTAGTGACGTAAGTAACTTTGGTAACTCGCTAGGCAACGAGAAATGAGTGACACTATCAATAACTGACAGTGACAGGACTCACACACATACATGTTGCTGAGTGACAATGTAATCAGATTTGCAATAATAGCCTGAAAATAGGGAATTTCAAGATATAGACAGATTGTGGCTGTAACTATTTACTCGTAGAAATATGCTGCTAAAGTCTCTCTCTGCTTGTCCAAAAAATTTGCTCAGGAGCGTATCAGGAAAAATCTAATATATTTCTGCTACCTGAAAGAATGGAGATGTACTTTTACCCTTAAACAATGAACTAAACGAAGCAAACATGTAGGATATTTGAGATAGCATCCTATAATTTATCGAAGGTATTTCTAACTGTAGTCTGCATGACTTTCAAAATCTACATCTGAGTGTTTACCTCTGTACTTGGGCTATATCTAACTGGTGCATTTCCTATACCATACGCACCTCACTTGTTTTCCTAATTGTAGTGTATGTTCGGCAGGTGCAAAGCCCAGTGATGGCACGGTATGACGTATCGGCAAATATCATCAGACACTTTAAAAACAGCAGGACCACATCGCTGTTTTGGCATTTGTGAGTACAGGGCTAAGAAATATATAAAATAGTGGTTTTGTACTGCTGGAAGTCCATCAGAAATTAATCCAATCGCTTAAGGCCCTTAGGTTGGTAACCTCTCTCATCTAGTCTCTCTAATTTACAGGCGCATGCTCTGTTCAGACTCAGTCAAACCTTCTTCCTCACATTCATTCATGCGTTAATATATAACCGGAATGTGCACAACACCTCTTCCTACGATTTCTTCTTTTCTAAGTAGAAAGTGAAAATTCCATGAGGGCCTGGCGCAAGAACATCGTGTCAATATTAAGTCATTCCTGTCACATCCTACACAAAACATCTCCCGCCATAGCTACCAAAATACTTGCGCTTCTGGACCAACTAAAGGTAGTGGAGTAATCTTCAAGATGGAGTCAGCGAATAGGATCCTTTGTGTACTTGACTGTAGGTGTTCTGTATAGTTCCACAATTTACTAATGCGGCACTGGCTGACTGCATGCAGGACAGCTGTTTATATTTCCACAGACCTCGGCCAGGCCGAAATGGTGCCACTACCAATTATATAGAGCTCTGAAGATCTCACAACCATATTGAAGCAATGCCTCATCGTTGGGGCGGAGCGTAATATTATATGACTGGTTGTACAAGACACAAATATTAGTCTTACAGCTGTGACTTAGATATTTACTTGGAAAATGTCTCCTCCGATGAACTAGAAAAACAGTGAAGGAGAGAGAGAAAAACAGGGAGAGAAAGAAAGATAGAGAGGGGGATGGGAAGTAGAGTGAGAAAAGTGGGAAAGAAAGAACGAATGAAAGCGTGAGATTAATGAAGACAGTTGGAGAGAGCGAATGAAAGATAGGGAGTTAGAAAGTGAGATAGTGTGTGTGTACAAATAGCCATAATAGTTTCTCAAAGTCTCTTTTTTAAAAACTATCACATATCTATTGTCGAAGCTCCGGAGATGGAGAAGGGCACTCTCCCCACCATATTTCAAAAAATTGCGACATAACAAGCAAATTACTCGAATGACAAGTACTGCTTCCCTACCACCACCTGTAGTTCCACCTTTTTTATTATGACATTCATACGGATGTGATAAATGAACAGATTAAATCTGTCACAAAAAACTCACATTGGAAAGAAAAAGAAAAAAGCCACGCCACTAAAAAGAGAAAAGTTCTATATTAAGGGAAAGAAAGTAAAATTTGGTCAAACGGAGGATTTCTAGAATTTCAATGTTTAATTGAAATTTACGTCGTTCTCGTTGACTCGTATGTGCGTCATTTTCATTAATGCTAATTATTTTCACTTCTCGATGACACTAATTAATTAGCAATTATTTTTGGCTTGCTGCACTAAATATGTTTGTCTGTAACTAACTATATATTTTTTTGCTCCACATCGTTAGGTTAAAAAGCTTATTGCTAGCATCAAGGACACAAATAATGTCTAACACTGTACAAACCACTAAACTATGTGAATCATATGTATTTTATATCTCTTAACTAAGGATATATTTGTCACAAATTTCTAATAGTCGTTTCACAATAGCGTTCGTTTTGGCCAAAACACGGTAATCTCTTGCTTCCAATGTATTCTTTCAAATTATATATACTATCAGTAGAAACAATTCCTGAAAGAAGTTTAAGCGTTTTTGTTTGTTTTTGGTGGGGTGGAGTCTGACGGGACGAAATTTGAACTTAGAATGTCAAAACCTAAATAAATATTGCAAAGCAATCGATTTCTCGTATTTCTAAAACTTCCTTTAATCTCCGTACCTGCTCTGGTACTTTCTTATTGACCATGGAATGGTGAAAGTTAAAGATTACCGTTTCCCGCTTCCAAACCAGGGCATAAATTAAGGAACGAATAACGCATTGCAATTTTGGCACAGGGTCAGAAAACTTGATTGCTTGACCGATATTTATTTTACCGACCCCGAAAGTATGGAAAACAAATTTAACCTCTACGGAATTTGAACTCAACAATTCGGGAACATAATACGAATCATTGTAATACAAAACTCTTACAACACTATCAGTTCTTCGCCTTAGAAGTGTTGTTTTAGGTTATTCATCAATAACAGAATTTGTATTATTTGATTTTATATATTTTAATTATCAGAAATTTATTGAATACTTAAAGTTCTAATTTAATTAATACTGTACAAACATAATGATTATTGTCTGTCTAGAGAAAGATAGTGAACAGCCATTTTCGCGGACAATTGAAAAATTGTTAAGAAAAATAAAGTATGAAATGTCATTATTAAAAGAACATAAATATAATAGAAATCGATAATGAAATGTATTGGGTGCAAAAATTTTAACAGCCGGCTGATGGATCATTTGTAATGTTGGAGAATTGAAATTCTACAAATTAGATAGCATTTAGTGTATATCTGTACTAGTCTGATCTTCAGAAAATTGTGTGAGCATACTTACATTTACGTAATAACCATCAAGTATATTACTGTAACGCAATTTTCTACGGAGCTGCTGGTAGGTAATCATAAATAGCTTTTTGTTAGTATCTTCGCTTTTCATTGCACTCATTTCTATAGCTTTTATGGATATACTTATATAAAACAAAGTATGATCTAACCAAACCTTTTTTTCCTTGACGAAAGAATGGTGTATATAATCCTATTAATAAAGCGTGTTTCTTCCTTTAGGGATATAAGTACAATACAGGGAAGTCAGTCTGTCTCTTTTGTATTACATTGCACAAATTTAGAGGAATATAAGTGCAATTATTGAAGATTCTGGAAGGTCAAATATTTCAAACTTGTGTATCGCTGCTTTCCAAAAGAAAAGTGTAGATAAACGTTTAACATATGAGAATTATAATATCTTTCCTGGTGATTCTAAAATCAAGGGAAATATTTCCAAGTATTTTTAATATTATCACATTATTATGAAACCTTCCACCAATTGTGTTACTCAACTGGTTCATTTCCTTGCTTAGAATTTTCTACATAAATATAGTCATTAATGTAATTGTTGCAGTATCCATCTGTTGTGTCCGTCTGCCTGGGCTACCACACATATTTCCATAACAGACACACACACACACACACACACACACACACACACACACACACACACACACACACACACACACACACACACACACACACACACACACAATATTCTTATGATATCTCGGTTATTAGCATCACAATAGAACATAGATTTAATATTACAATTATAGAAAGACATGTTGATATACCATGCCTGGACTCGCACATTGATTTAAAATGTATGGAATGAAACTGTAATCTCACTTTGGAAACAGGCAAATTTTAATTTCAACCTATTAATAGATAAATATGAACTCCAGAAGCCTCATTCCCTTGTGGCACAGAATTTAAATACATATCGCTATTTACAAAAAATAATAATAAGTAATTATATAGTGCTGTAAAGAGAATTGATGAAAATGAGTTGATTAAGACTTAAACACTGATATTCAGGAGTGTAATGGGATTTCGATTTTCCTTTTTTTTTATACAGTGTTTCATTGTCATTAAGAGCGTTAACATTATTTATTTGCATGATTTTGGAAGCAAAATCTACGAGACGGTATTCTGCTGTAGATGCAACTTGCTTTCAGCAAGATGTATCAAACCAATATGAAATGGAATGATTTGCCCAAGGAAAAAGCATGCAGCCGGACAAGCTATCTGCAGGCATGAGAAAGAGCTATAATTCTGGAAATCAAACAGATACACAAAGTTATACAGAAGTAAATAAATCTGTGATATTTGTGGTAAACATTACGTGCTATAACTAAACTTGAATACGCTTTATCTCTTTTAATTCCTGCCTGCATTCCCAAAATTATACCATAAATGACATTTTTCTTACGTGTATGCAATTACAAATGTCAGTATATTTTTATATATCGATATATATGTCACTATAACTGTATATACATATGAATTTAGGTTATACTGATTTCAGCCTGTAGAGAAATTTTTTAACCGTTTCGAAAGGGCAAGCGCAATTTTATTTTCGAAAATGGGATTATCAGTTTATAAGAGTAGAAGTCCTTAATTCAGTACAAAAGATTTGTTTAGTGCTGAATGGTCTCTGGTATACACTTGCGATTTTCATTTTAGAAGTGTTTCTACGGTGGAAACTGATACTTAACTGAAAAGCAAAGATCAATAGATTTGCTGTTTATTTACCATAACCACAGCAGGTATCCACCGTGTTGATATAATTCACTTCACAATACAATATTATTCAAGGCGACGACCTGGCAGAATCTTTAGTACGCCGAGCAAACTGCTTAGCGCCATTTTGTCTTTGTTTACGTTCTGACAGTGTCTTTTATAATATCGGGTATGATAAAATAGAGTGGCTCGAGAACGAAATTCGCTTAGGTGGCGCAAACCCAGATCTAAATGTGTTTCTCCTTATATCAGCTTCATAGACAAGATGCTGGTAGGCCTGGGGTTATGCGAGAAAAATCTTTTTTCTCACAGTGCCATTCTGTTGGATTGATCCCGAATCCACAGTATCGAGGCGAACTGTTTAGTCGTAGAACTATTCCCGATAATCATCGTAATCATCATTGACCTCTTACTAATTACGTCTCTCATGTCAGTTTTAATTCCGCACTTGCATGTTTTCTATGCAAATCTTTGAAGATTTTATCTTACGTCACAAGGTTATATCTTACGTCACACATTCTTAACTTATTATTTTCATGTCTTTCTATATTTATTTCTGTATATCTGTAGAAGTTATTATTATTTCTTTTAATTTTCCGCTTCCTACACTTTCTGCCTCTTTTTCCCTCTCACTCTGTTGCTCCCACTCTTGCAGTCTTTAGGAACGTATTCTCTTTACGCTATCTCTCTATTACACTTATACATTGCATATACTTTGTTGCCTTATAAAAATGCAAAAATGAAATAAACAAAATGGAATTATGAAAGGCATAAAATAAAGCAATCGAAGCAATTTGGAGATGACAACATTTCTTTTAATTTACTTGCGTAAAATCCATTTGGAATCTAAGTCTTTACCTCCTCCTGACTTCTTATTACCATGGGTACCGCAAATCAGCAATTATCCGAAATTTTTCAAAGGTCACATACCCAATGGCATTAAAGATTACTAACATCACATTATTTCAGGATAGAAAACGGAAACAAAGAGAGAAGAATGCTGGTTCGTGAAAAGAAGAAGTTGACGTACTAAAAAATTTAAGTCTTCATCAAATTTCAAAACAGCAACCTTTAGAATCTGTTTGAATATTCTTTAACGAGTAATGTTAATAATGAAAAGGTTTCTTCTTCGATCTTAATTAAAATACAAATATATTTATTTTATTTAAATTTTTTTTCTGTTAGGAGAATTATTTTTGCTCAAAATTAGTATTTTTAATGAAACAACTCCTATTATATTACTGGAATATAGATTGTCGAATCTGGAGTGCTGGAAAACGAAGATAAACCCAGTCAAATTTCAAGTTAGTAAGTAGAGAAACAAAATTAATGCTGAACCGTTAGCCAACACTACACACTCACATCATTAAATAACTATGTATTGATTACTTCTCTACGTAGTATGTCTTTGATTTATTGACCGAGTACGAGAAGTTAGGATAAACTTATTTTGTCAATCTTTTGAAACAGGCACCGAAACAACATGGTATATTATCCTCCATAATAGCATAACTTTTAAAATACATTATATCATACTATCTTTTACCAGACTTCATTACAGTTACCTTAGATTCTGGAAGGTGACGGGTTATCATCTCCACACATACACCCAACATATTCGTCATATCACCTTCCGTCTCACGTATTGTATTCATAATCCTTTGCGAATCCATACATTAAAGACCAAAAAAACCTTCTTCCTCAGAACTCACCACTCTCAAATTCTCTCTACTATCATTTATATCCGGGATATCAGTCAGATAGACAGGTGCATAGATCAAAATACTAAACAACCGGCATGAAAAAGTACACTAAGATTTTATATATGCGCTATACTATGAGTACACTCCTTACATTTCTGGCATACGTCAAGCGAATATATTTCACTTTGAATGAAAAAAAAATATATATCCTAAATTGGACCCAACATAAACCGTTGTAATTTCTTGTCACATCTAACTTGTCATATTCTACCATGTTCTTATAACACACTGCAAACGTTGAAGAATAAAGCTATAGGGATAGAAATGCAGCATAGTATATGATTTTATCTTAACGTTCCAAAAAGAATTTACATTAAAGTCACTTCTTCCTTGCAGACCATGCCCTTAAATAATTTTGATATATAAAATGACATGCGCCGCACCTGAAACGATCAACATAGCACCTTATGGCATTAGTTTTTCAAGGCTTTCTGATGTTTGCAATAATGGGCTGCCAAACCGATTCCACACCCACTTCTTCAGCCGAGAAACAGTTGCTTATCAAAGGACAGGCTTTAAAATCAGAGCAGCAAGCCAGTAAAACAAAACAAAATTATAAATTTCTGCTATTCATCAGTTGCAGCTACTTAAATTAAGTAAAGAC
>NC_142939.1:54262095-54272095 GCF_046866305.1 Octopus bimaculoides | reverse complement strand
ACTCGTATATGTGCACGATAACTTCTCTCATTTTCCATCTACCAAGTATACACAAAAGGCTTTACTCGGCCTGAGGCTAACGTAGAAGACAACTGGTCCGAAATTACAATTTCACACACTTAGAATTGCATAAATTTGAAAATCTGGTGTTTGAGCATTTGAAAATTGTAAAAACGCAATATGGTCCCCACCTGAATATCTGTTATAATAAACCCCAGGCATTGGTTCTACGCTCGGGTTAAAAATAAACAAATTACAATGAACTTTACACACATAAGCACACTCATGCATCAGACGCACAGTGCTGGCTGGCTTTCCGCAAAATTTATGAATACTTCTTCAAGTATGCTACTGTAACATGAGCCCCACAAAGCAAAATATACTAGAAACGTATTGCCAGAGTTGAAAAAAACCTATGCTGCAAGAGAATTATGAGAAATGGAATATTAAAAACAAGCTTCCATTTCATTTTGAATGTGTATAGTTAATGAGGAACCAGACCAAAATGTAGAGTTTTGCGATTGGTACATGGCAAGATGTGTAGAATGTGCACGTCTAGTTGGAAGTATTGAAGCTACGTTTAAATAAAATGGCTGAATTTGCTACCGCAATTGCAGCTTCTGTGGACCCGAAAAACCGAATATTACAGAAGCATCGTGATGAATAACCAGAAGTTACAATATGATCCGACTTACCATTAAAATATTAATTGGGCCTTACTTTTTACAGCACTGTAAAGTGTCCTCACTTGCTCGGTTTTGTTTGCAGCTCTCTATTATGCTAAGCAAGATGACTTTGAAGATGTGGTGTTTTATTTCCAGGGAGATGAGGTACTTACACGTAACCGTAATAATGTAAGAGCTGAAAATCTGCGAGATTTGACGAGATTCTTTTTCAAGAAGTGGATGACACAAAAGGGTTCCGTAGAATACTCTCGACATTGAACTCATCTCATGACACTAGAATTTTTCTTGAAATGCATGAAACATAAAGTTTTCTGTACAAAACTGTCAACTCCCGACGAATTGTCAACAGGCATTGAACGAGAATATGAACAAATAATGACCGAATTGTTTCTTCGTGCTTGCGATTCCATTGCATCGAATTATCAGCAATGCCCGGAACAGAACAGCGATCTGCTTAAAAATAGGCTTTCAGAAAAATGTAATTCTGTCTGTAGATTGTATTAAATTTTGAAAATGATATGTATTTTAATATAAACTGACTTCAAAATCATTAAGTGTGTATATATATACATATATATATATTGGGCTATGTATATGTATCCAACAAAATCACAGAAATGCACGTAAATACAAACGCATACACACAAATATACATATGCTTATATAGAAACATCCGCATAATTTACATGTCTATAGACGTGTTTTCATACACAATAAATAGAAGCAGTCATTATTTTAAGTCAACCTACAGCTTAAGTATATTTTCATGTTTGTCTAGACATTCCAACATAATTTACAATACATAATTTTCAAGGAGCATTGCAACGTCATCATATGTTAATATTTGTATTTGTGGTATGTGTTCGTGCGTATGTATGTATGTCTGTGTCTGCGTGTATTTATGTATGCATATCCATAAACACCAGTAATTCTCTCTATATATACTAGATTTAATCTGTCAAAAAAGAAATGTTATTTATTTGAAATACGTACGCAATGAAAAAAAAAAAAAAACTCAAATAAAATTCAAAATTAGTCTATATGTATTTAAAGTTATGATGAAGTGGATGTGGCATACACCCACGAAACTTGAAGTAAAGAGGCACAAAATCAATGTGTTATTAAATACAAGATATCTCTAAAAAATGTGTTGCGTGCTACTTCCGTTAATTTCTTCACTCAATCCTGTGTATATGAACAAACACACATACACACCCACATATATATGCACATGTATATATATATATATATATATATATATATATATATATATATATATATATATATATATATATATATATATGTGTGTGTGTGTGTGTGTATATATATATGCATATATATACATATATATATATATATATATATATATATATTTATATATACACACACAGAAACACACACACACACATATATATATAAATGGGTGAAGGATTAAAATTAGTCAAAGGACACACAAACGTGGTGATGGCTACAAAATCAACCGTCTGCCGGCAACCAGGCTAGGGCAATATCTCAATATACATTCAGCTATTTGAACTCACGTGGACCGGTTTCGTGACTGGCTATATAGCCTCACGCCCCTCAGCAAGAGTTACCGTGACAGAAAGCCACGATTCATCACGTTGAAGTGTGCGCTGCGACTGAATCGTTTTGCGGCGAAACGTAGCAACCACCAGTGTGAAAATAATTTCAATACCTAGCAAATAATTCAAGGGAAAATATTTGCAAAGATATTATTATCTAGTGTAGTAGTTAAAAATAATAATAACAAAATCAATAATATAGGTGATTGCAGGCCCAAGAGGCATTAAATTGCTGAATGATTAAAATTCATCAAAGGACATACTAAGTATGTGTACCCGCTGGAAATAACAGTTAAAATTCTTATTTAAATCGTCGAAAATGTCTGGTGATGACTACAGAAATCAACCGTCTGCGGGCAAACGGGCTAGGGCTAAATATGCTGCTAACTCACCACCGTCATATGGAAAAATAATGTTGTTAAAATGTTAAATGTTTTAATTGTGTCTAGAAGTGACTAGCGAGTAGGAGTAGTAGTAGAAAAATGTGCAGATATTTTGTATATAGACAATACGATACATCAATAAATATCTGTCTATTTGTGTGTACGGGCGTCATTCGGTGATTAAAGTGTTCGATGGTAACGCGTGCTGAGGAAGGTGAGGCTATAATACCAGTCCAGAAACCGGTCCACAGGAGTCCAAATACTTGAATGTATTTTGAGAGATTGTGCTAGCGCTTTTGCCGGCAGGCGGTTGATTTGTGTAGTCATCATCTGACTTTTACGGAGATTTAAATAAGAATTTTGACTACGTTGGAATTTCTACTAAAGGCGATGTTCCAGCATGGCCGCAGTCAAATGACTGAAACAAGTAAAAGACAGAATATATATATATATATATATATATATATATATATATATATATATATATATATATATATATATATATATATATATATATATATATATATATATATATATATATATATATATATATATATATATATATATATATATATATATATATATATATATATATATATATATATATACATATATATATATATATATATATATATGCATGTATGTGAGCATCTCTCTACGTGTAAATGCACTTATATTCATGAGTATTTATTTGTATATGGCTGTATGTACATGTATTATTACAATGAGTTAATATGTAGAAACAAACAACGGGCCTATACATATGCCAGAAAAAGTACACATATAAGCTAACACGAGCATAAACAAAATTTGCATACATTCTTGCGCACAAACTTTATTATGTTAGAAATAATGAAATTTGATAATGTATGACTTTCTATGTCTGGGATTGTGTTTAGTCGTTCGCAAAATTTCGCCACAAACGCAAAATGCCGATTATGTACATTAAAAAGGTTGGCTAGGGAATTAATGTACTTGGGTTTCACCTACAAAATTATGCTCTGTGATTGAGGCCGATAGGTTACACAAAGCGAAACACACGCAAACACATATGTACACCATTGCGTACATATACAGATACATAGAGGCAAACGTACATGCATACATACATAAATACAGACTTAATCATACACACGCATATATAAATACAAGTGCACATATACAGGCAAAGATAGTCATACACACGTATATATATAATATATGTACATATACCTATATATATGTACATATATATATACATATATATATATATATATTTATATATACATATGCATATATATATACAAATAGATACATATATATATACACACACACAGACACAAACACACACACACACACACACACACGCACACGCACACACACATATATATATATATATATATATATATATATATATATATATATATATATATATATATATATATATATATATATACATGCATTCATACACATGTAAAAGTATGTGATTTACATTTATAATTCTACGAGAATATTATTCTTTATTTGTAATCAAGAATTTTTTTTATGCTTAGAATAGTGCAGGGGGTTGGTGGGTATTTGCTTTCTTTTTGGTTTTATTGTTTTTGTTGTGTTTCCAATTTCTCTTCTGCCAATATTATTACATATCATTTATTATGCGTAGTTCCGTGTTTTCTTAAATTTTCATCATTTTCAACATCTGTGATTATATACTATATTCCACTTTGTTTTTTTTTGTGTTTGTTTTGTATAATATAAAAAAAAACAACAAAGCACTTCAAATTCTGTTATTCTACTCCATTGCGCAGTTTTCGGCAAGAGATATCGTAATGTGTATACCGTTGTAAAGTACAAGGCATAGCTGAAATGTTTCATAAGCCACAGAGATAGAGCTGAATATTTTAATACGAGCCATTTTGTATTTATGATCTTTTTTTATACTTTCAGAAGAAGAAAGTAGAAGAAAAAGAAGAAGAAAGTAGAAGAAAAAGAATAATAATAATAATAATAATAATAATAATAATAATAATAATAATAATAAGAAGAAGAAGAAGAAGAAGAAGAAGAAGAAGAAGAAGGAGAAAAAGAAGAAAAAGAAGAAAAAGAAAAAGAAGAAGGAAAAGAAGAAGTAGAAGAAGAAGAAGAAGAAGAAGAAGAAGAAGAAGAAAAATAATAATAATAATAATAAGAAGAAGAAGAAGAAGAAGGAGAAAAAGAAGAAAAAGAAGAAAAAGAAAAAGAAGAAGGAAAAGAAGAAGTAGAAGAAGAAGAAGAAGAAGAAGAAGAAGAAGAAGAAGAAAAATAATAATAATAATAATAATAATAATAATAATAATAATAAGAAGAAGAAGAAGAAGAAGAAGAAAAAGAAAAAGAAGAAGAAAAAGAAGAAGTAGAAGGAGAAGAAATAGAAGAAGAAGAAGTTGATGATGATGATGATGATGATGATGATGGTGATGTTGGTAATGGTTATGATGATGATAGGGAAGGTAGACAAGAAGAGCATGTAAAGAAGTGTAGAAAAATAGGAAACAGAACAAATGTAAGAATGACAGAAAGAAAAGAGAGTGGGAGGGGGGGGGGAGAATTGGAGGTGAACTATCTGAAGAACGAAAGCAACAACAGCGACACCAACACCAATAACAAACAATATCGAAGAAGAGTTTGGAGGAAGAGAAAGAGGAGAAAAAGAAGGTTTGGAAGAAGATTAAGAAGGAAAGCAAGAACACGACGATGATGAAGTAGGCGGGGGAGGAAGCGAAAAAAAAAGATGAAGAAAGAATCAAAGAAAATATGAACATTAGAAAAATGATGAGGGAGATGATGATGATGATGATGATGATGGTGATGATGATGATGATGATATGCTAATGGTGATGATGATAATGATAATGATGATGATGATGATGATGATACTTAGGATGATGATGATGTTGATCATGGTTAGGATGAAGATGATGATGATTTTGGAAAAGAAGTAGTGGAGAATGTAAAAGGTAAGGAAGTGGTTGGCCAAACGACGGAGGCAGCGCGATTAATGAAAGGATGTTAGATAAAAAGCGAGTATTTATATTTAATTAGAGAGAAAGGCTTTCGGAAATATATCATTACGTGGTACCGCTGACACAACAAAAAGGTCTTCAATGTTATATATAAAACGTGGAGTGTGGAGGGTAAATAAAAGTGGGGGGGAACCGAAAACGATATGTTTTCCTTATAGTTAAGATGTACGATGAAGACAAACGATTGCTTAAATTTCTTTTTGAAGCATAGGTTGGCGCCATAATACGGTGCTGTATTCGCCGAAGCGCGTCCGTACTCAGATTTCGATTCTCCGTCTTTTAAGCAATCTATTTAAAAGGTAAATGGTTTTTACTTTTTCTCCTTTTTTTTTTTTTTTTTTTTAGCAAACGAAGGAAGGAAGTTAACAAAAGCCGCAAACATATCTCTTGATATCATCAGAGAAAGATGCCTAAATGAGAACAGAATAGCTCTTTAGACAATAATTGAGTGCGTTTATCTTTTTTACGACTTGCATAATGATATTTTGCCAGGAATGTAGAATCTGGGGATGTACCAGTCATGCACTCGGTTTCATTGTGTCGAACTTCATTCCTTTTATATGTCTGAAATGTTTGTTTCAAATATTGGCAAATACCAACAATTTCGGGGGTTAGTATGAGTTCATTACGTCGACCCCAGTTTTCAACTGGTACTATTTTATCGAAATCCGGGGGAGGAAAGACAAAGTCAACTCCGGACAGACAAACGGATTAAGTCGATTACATCGACCCCAGTGCGTAACTGATAGTTATTTAATCGACCCCGATACGATGAAATGCAAAGTCGACTCGGCGGAATTTGAACTCAGAACGTAACGGCAGACGAAATACCGCTAAGCATTTTGCTCGGCATGCTAATGTTTCTTATTTCTTTACTGCCCATAAGGGGTTAGTTAAACAGCGAGGGGACAAACAAGGACAGACAAAGGGATTAAGTCAATTATATCGACCCCAGTGCGTAACTGGTACTCAATTTATCGATCCTGAAGGGATGAAAAGCAAAATCGACCTCGGCGGAATTTGAACTCAGAATGTAACGTCAGACGAAATACAGCTAAGCATTTCGCACAGCATTCTAATGTTTCTGCCAGCTCGTCGCCTTTACATGACGTCTTCTTGCTGCTATAGTTGTCAAACCATTTTCTGAAATGTTGATCACAGTCAACCATTGATTATATACTTTAATTCTACCAAAAATACTATTGCTGTTTATCACCGCTGTCACGTTTGGCTGCCATGTTTTTAAACCAATTTTTAGTAAATTGAATTAAAGAGAGATAACAACAGAAAAGAAATGACCACCCTCTGGTCGTATTGTTGACACAACGCTCAGAATTGTCTGTTGCCATTTGAACGCATTGTTTATGTTGCAACCATCTATATGCAAATTATTGAGTTAGTGGTGGAATACAAGATTTAGTAAGCAAATAATGTTGATCATGATAATGATGATGATAATAATGTTGATGATGATGATGATGACGTAGACGACAGTGATAATAATAATAACAATATTAATAATTTGTGAAAAGCGGGGGCCAGAGAGCGGACTGTGTGAAAGATGGATGATAAAGAGATGTAAGACGTGGTATTAGCACAAACTACAGAACTGCAAAATCCAGTGGGATCTCCAAATCCCGGCCGACCAGTCGGACACAGTGGTGGTGGTCAAGTTGAAAGACATGACCTCTATAGTTGATGGTGCGTGCCCCTTGGATCCACAAATAGTCAAGAAAGAATACAAAAATATAAATAAATACAATAGTCTTATATACGAGATAGTGCGACTGTGGAAAATGAAAAACGGTAAAGATAGTGACAATTATTTTTGGGGTAACAACAACAACAACAACAACAACAACAACAACAACAGCAACAATAATGATAATAATAATAATAATAATAATAATAATAATAATAATAATAATAATAATAATGAGACGAGCAGGAGCTCCAATAATTCCTGTGATAAAGAGATGATTATAATGAAGATGATGATGATGATGATGATGATGATGATGATGATGATGATAATAATAATAATCATAATCATAATAATAATAATAATAATAATAATATGTTCACTGGGTAATATGCAAAAACCTGAACTTGCCCCATGATAAAAACTGGTGGGAACACAAACCACCCCCAGTACTTGAAAATGATCACATCGGACTCCTCTAGAACTTCACCATTCAGACTGATAGACGCAAATAGGCCAGACATCATACTGAAAGACTTCAGACAAAAATCATGCCTCCTCATTGATATGACTGTCCCAATCGATATAAACGTATCTGTCAAGACCTACCAAAAACTGAGCAAATATAAAGATCTTGAAATAGAAATTAGCAAGATGTGGAATCTGAAGATGAAAGCAATACCTATTGTCATAGGTGCCCTGGGAATGACAGCGAAACGGGCTGATTACTACCTAGCTCAGATACCAGGAAACCCCAAAATGGCTGAAGTTCAAAAGATAGTGCTCATGGGAACTGCCCATATCCTACGTAAAATACTGTCTATGTGATCTCAAATTTTAAAACAAACACGTACTTTTCTTATGGTTTCTTAAACATTCGCTAGAACAAAACTGTACAAATCCAAATATATGGTGCCCTAGGCATAACACCTACATGAACTTCTAACTTGTTGTCTCTTGAGGTCTCTGGGTGAGACTTGGATCCAACTTGTACAAATGCAAAACAAAAGTCAAACATAAAATAATAATAATAATAATAATAATAATAATAATAATAATAATAATAATAATAATAATAATAATAATAATAATAATAATAATAATAATAATAATAATAATAATAATAATAATAATAATAATAATAATAATAATAATAATAAAACATTCAGACAAATACTTAACAAAAACACCAGGACTTACAAGTACATATGACATACAGAAAATAGTACGACTAGGCACCTTGCATGCAGTGAAATTAAGAGCATCGCAACAAACTACAGCACATATCCAAGGTACACAGAGATGCACTCGGTAATGCAGTGAAAGCATGTGATGAAAATATGACTACTGGATAATATACTCTATACTCTTTACTCTTTTACTTGTCTCAGTCATTTGACTGCGGCCATGCTGGAGCATCGATTTTAGTCAAACAAATCGACACCAAGTGTTATTCTTACACACTCAGATACTTATAGATGTGTGTATGTTTAAATACATATATATATACATTGTGTGCATGTGTGTGTGTGCGTATATACATACATACACACACACACACACACACACACACACACATATATATATATATATATATATATATATATATATATATATATATATATATATATGTGTGTGTGTGTGTGTGTGTGAGTAAAAATAAATAGAAAAAAAAGGGGTTTGTATGATCGTGTATAGAGGAATATATTATTTTATTTAAAAGAGTTCCAACTCTGTCTGTTTTTTATGTTTTTTATTTATATTCTTGTAAAATTTATGTGGGATATAGAATATGGAATATATAATATATAATATAAAAAAAGATGGATGGTACAATGAAATGAAGTATTGAATGTCTTATTGAATATATGGAATATGTCTTATTGAATATATGAAATATTGAGTGTTCAATATATAGGATTAAATATATAAATATATAAAGGCGAATACTTATTTTCTATACCTTGTGGTATTTCATCATGGCCGGTATGGCAGACTGTAACAGACTGTCTTACAATCTGTCATACCGGCCATGATGAAATACCACAAGGTATAGAAAATACGTATTCGCTTTTATATATTTATATATTTAATCGTTTATATTGAACACTCAATGTTTCATATATTCAATAAGACATATTCCATATATTCAATAAGACATTCAATACTTCATTTCATTGTACCATCCATCTTTTTTTATATTATATATTATATATTCCATATTCTATATCCCACATAAATTTTACAAGAATATAAATAAAAAACATAAAAAACAGACAGAGTTGGAACTCTTTTAAATAAAATAATATATATATAAAGTGTAGTATATTGCCACTTAAGTGTGGCTGACCCCTAGGGGTGGATGTTACTGTTGCTTTTAGCCCCAGGAGGACATCTCCTCCAGCTGGCTTATCGACACACGACTGTGTCCTGTTTGCCAAGGGAAGTTATCCCTCTCACCATGATCTGTAGCACGAACGGATCCGGATTTCAGGGTTATTTCCCTTCGTCGGCGTTCGACAGCCACTGATCTTGGTGAGAGAGACAAAATCCTGGCAATCTTATATCTACTTTTCCAGTGAAATTCTTCACTGATATCGAAAAG
>NC_142939.1:54209595-54259595 GCF_046866305.1 Octopus bimaculoides | reverse complement strand
CTAATTTATTGGCAATGAAATACGGCGTGATTTCAGCTGTCATGTCTCAATTCTTTTATGCTTGTCAGATACTGTAGTTGTCTTGTGGTGTGAGATCGTTGGTGACACAACCGTATATTGTCTTGATATCCAAGAAAGATCGGATTTGCTCGTCTGACACTTCTTAAATGACGACGATGATACCGATGAGTACAACAAGGACAACGATGATATACATGATGATATGACGACGTCAACGACGAAGACGATGATGGCGTTGATGAAGATGCGATTTGCTGCAATTGAAGATTGCTAAAGCTTGTAAATGTGAACATTAATGCCACTATAATTTATGTTAGTGAAGATTGTGGCGTCAATGATATATTGGAGATTTTGGTGGCATTGTAACTGTTGGAAACCTCAACGGTACTTTGGTTTAGCACTGTATCAACACTCTTTTGTCATACTTGTGGCAAAATAACGTTAGCTTATGACCATTTCGCCGTATTGTGTAATAAAAGTATACACTATCCAATGTATCCTTCTGTATTTAAGATTTTAATATTTTATTTTGGTTTCAAATTTTGGCACAAAGCTAGCTTTTCTTTAAATATTGGCACCACGACAGCTGTTGTGGGTAAGGATTAAAATCAAACACATCACCCCGGTGCTCACCTGGTATTTATTTTATCGACCCCAAAAGGACGAAAGACACAATCGATCTTGGGGGGTTTTGAACTCATAATGTAAAAAACGGAAGATATGCTGCTAAGCATTTTGCTCGGCTCGCTAAATCTTTTGCTTGCTCACCACTTTATCGCGCTGTATCAGATGTTATGTTTTACAAGAGAGGTAACCATGTATTGGCACTTTTTGATAACCACCATTTTTTGTGGTCATGGTGGAGTTGTAGACAAGGCAGTAGTGTAGTTGTATCAATATCTATATTAATATTAATGGCAGGAGTGCTCGTGATAGCAAAAATGGTGACGATGGAATCAATATTAATGAATCGGGTACTCGATCTTCATCGAATCTATTGGAAACACTTGAACGTTCTTCGAAACACATTTGACACATTAGCGAGACGTAACGATCATTGGTAAAGAACTGAAAAAGGCAATATGTAGAGGTATACACACAGACGCGCATAACTGTAGGAATGCAATTATGTAAATGCATGTATGTATGTAGATACGTATGTATATAAGTATACGTGTACATGTGTACGTACGTATGTATTCATTATGAGTGTGTGTGTGTGTGTGTGTGTGTGTACGTATGTATATTTATACAGTTAGTTAGTTAGCCACGTAAGAAGTTCAGGACTACACACAAAAAAATAACAAAACAAAAAAAACAAGAAACTAAGAATCTAACAGCAAGAATACAAGAAACAAGTAACAAGTGTAGGAGACGAAATTAAACGAGCAAAACCACAACAAAACCAATAGGAAAAACAAGAACAACAATACTAGTTACAACAACAACAATAACAAAAAACAACACCAATAATAATAATAATAATAATAATAATAATGATGATAATAATAATAATAATAATGATAATAATAATAACAATAATAATAATAATAATAATAATAATAATAATAATAATAATGATAATGATAATAAAAATAATAATAATAATAATAATAATAATAATAATAATAATAATAATAATAATAATAATAATAATAAGAAGAAGAAGAAGAAGAAGAAGAAGAAGAAGAAGAAGAAGAAGAAGAAGAAGCAGAAGAAGAAGAGGAAGAAGAAGAAGAAGAAGAAGAAGAAGAAGAAGAAGAAGAAGAAGAAGAAGAAGAAGAAGAAGAAGAAGAAGAAGAAGAAGAAAAAGAAGAAGAAAATGGAGGTGAAGAAGAAAAAGATGGAGGTAAAGAAGCAGAAGTAGTAAAAGAAGAAGAAGAAAAAGAAGAAGAAGAAGAAGAAGAAGAAGAAGAAGAAGAAGAAGAAGAAGAAGAAGAAGAAGAAGAAGAAGAAGAAGAAGAAGAAAAAGAAGAAGAAGAAAAGACGCAGAATGTTAATACTAAAGAAAACAATGTTAATATGAATACGATAATAATAAAAGCAAGAACAAAATCATGAAAATATAAATTTTTCAATAGCCATTTCAATTACATCGTTGATAGCTCTGAATATATATCATGTTCTTTGGAAAGAGAAATCATTAGACATATTCGATTGATACGATCAATATTCTATCTAGTGGTTTTTTTAAAATCTTATTTCGTTACACATTATTCTATCTTTAAAACTATAATCCACATACACATGTGAATGCGACACAAAAAGCATAAGAAATGCATGTATACTTACGTATGTATATCTTTATGAATATATGTATATGGCTGACAAACACACTCACATACAGACACACACACACACACACACACACACACACACACACACACACACACACACACACACACATACTCATACACATAGACATACACATAATCAAATATACACACAAATAAATATAAACACATAAACACACTTAAGATACATATGAATATATGCACATGTATATATAAGAATATATGTATGTATAAATGTATATATATATATACTTCATTTAGAGAATTAATATATATATATATATATATATATATATATATATATATATACATACATATATACATACACACAGACACACACACACACAAACATATATATATAGAGAGACAGAGACGTATGCTGTTATTTATAGCTTATGTAACTCGAGAGCTAATATTCTCCAAAAAGAATTATTTCATGTTTTCTCGGAAGTGTATAAATCCAAATGACGTCACACACAAACATATCAGAGTATCATAATGTCGATCTGGCCATCAGGTTCTATTGAACATCACTGGTCATTGTGCACTTCCAATCCAGTCTTAATTGATTCTTATTCATCTTCAACCAAATTGCTTAACTAAATAGACTTCCCATCGTTGTGGAGGGTTCCAAGTGATCTTTTCTGAACTCCTGGATCCCACTTGACCACTGCAGAAGTCTCCATGTTGTCTGGAGGCCTTGCAACATGTCTAACGCAGTCGTACTTGTGCTTTCATTATCCTGCGATCATATCGTTCACTCCACACTCTTCTCGAACTCTCATATTTCGAATATGATCCTTTACTTCGAAGCCATTCGATCTTCTATGCTCTTCTTTGTAGTACACATTTCGCTTGCGTGTAAGAGCGCAGGTAGCACGGTGCTGTTGAAGAATCTGACTCGTATGATCAAATCCAGCTTTGTTTTGAGTACTTCGTTTATTGAGCTAAACACCTTCCATCCTATGCTTATTCTCCTTGATATTCCAGCATCCATATCTAGGCGCATATTCACTGTATATATATATATATATCCTTTTATTTCCTCGATTTCATATCTTCCCGCCTCTGATCGGCCCTGTGTTACATATTCCGACTGCATATATTTTTCATACCTAAAGCGAAGAAACATATTCAAATAAACTAGATGGATATTTTAGTTACGGAAGCGTTACATGTGATTGTAATAGTGTTTGCCAACTATGGTGACGTGGGTACCAGGGTTAGTGTATTATGGAATACTGCTCGTGGAATTTTTGAAAATAAATAGGTGTCCCCCTTCGATGATATGCCTTCGTCCATCCTCCACTTTTCTGATAGTTCTATATATTGCTTATAGTGATTGGAAATATGTGTTGTATATTATTAGCTCAGCCTCTCCATGAAATCGACGCTGCCTGAAAAGGCCCACGGAGTGCAACACCTACCCCCTACACCGTGCACACCTGCAAATATATATATATATATATATATATATATATATATATATATATATATATATATATATACATACATACATATATATGGATGTATGTATGTATGCATGCATATATGTATATCTATATATATATATATGTATGTATGCATTCATATATACATAAATATATACACACACACATATATATATATATATATATATATATATATATATATATATATATATATATATATATATATATATGGATGGATGGATGCGTGCATGCGTGCACACATAAAAGATGTTTCTCCCCCACCCCTGTAGTGGTGCTAGTGTATATGACACATTTAACCACGACACTTTTCATCCGGCGTCCAGCCGTCGGTTGCCGAAACTCTACTTCACGCTAAGCGGCAGGGAACCTCGTTCGCGGTCGTCTTTAGCTTACGAGGGTCGGGCTTCACGTCGCAGTCGTCGATGCTCTGCCGCATCGTTGATGCCGGCTTCGCGACCAGCGGTAAGTCGGTCACTCCTTTAATGGATTCGGTCGCCGTTTCACATCGTATGGGCAAAGAGATCGACCGGCAGCCAGCGGTCGTCTCGGAACTGGAACAGAACTGAGGAATCCAATTTTTTAATCAAAACAGAGAATCACGCAGTCGGCTGACCCTCACAGACATGACATGATTTCATCTCTGTGCTCTGAGTGTGAAAATGAAGAAATTCTACCAAGCACAGTTGAACGGCATGTAAGAGTGCTACTTTGGCACGGTAAGAGTGCTTCTACCGTGGATGGAGCTGAATTGGAAAGGTACAACCCCACCACCTCCGATGTGATCTTTTCACATTAGGCTGAACCGGGATCTCACGAAGCACGCTAGCGTACCACGGTGAGAAACCGTGTTTAATAAATGCGTGCTATGACAAGACATCTATTGTAATACCAATTGTTCCAATTGAACTTAACGAAAAGAACACATGAGTTACCAAAATATTACAAAGCATTGAACTCATCAATATAATTTCTTTACTAAATTAAGGACTTGCAATATCCTTCATGTTTTCTTCTTGCTAATAATTCGTGTTGGTGACACGAAGACACATTAGCACACACACACACACACACACACACACACACACACGCACACGCACGACCGCACGCACACAGACATACACAATCGCTTTTATATATATATATATATATATATATATATATATATATATATATGTACTTATATATAAATCGTCCTACATCAATTATTTTGCTAAAGGATCTTTGGTAGCTAATTTCCCATGAGACGAAAAAAAAAGACATTATTAAATTGTCGCATGTTCCCTTGTTTATTATTTCAATGACCAGGAAAATGAATATATTTGTTTTCGTCAATAGAATCTTACTAACATTTCTGTTTTTACTCTATTTTGTTTTATGGCATAAATTTTCACTTTGTTGAGTAGTATTTAAATTTATTGTAAACATTCTTATTTTACATGTTCTTATGCTATTCTATTATATGCATTGACTTAAAAACTGCTTCTTTGTTATGTATTTCTAAACCATTTATTTCACATGCGCAACTTTTTTTTAATCAATGTTTGAAAATTACAAACAATTTCAGAAAAAAACATCATGGCATATTGTTAAGTTGGTAGTTAAAATATTAAAAAAAAAAAAAAAAAATTATGTAGATCACTTTAAAACAGAAGCAATCAGAAACAGAATGTTTTCGGAATGTTTCATTTCCTTCACCCCTCCCATGGTATCTCCCCTTTTCTATTACTTGTTTTCTTTTTTATTATTAGAATATTTTTTCTGTCAGTATTTACTGAAGAAATATTTATCTTTTTTCCTCCTTTCCTCCCCCCTTTTTTTTCATTGTTTTGCATTTACTCTTAGTACTAAGCATACTCTGTGGCACTCTGCTATTTGCCACCTCACAAGCGTTTACGTCATCCAAAAGTTAGCACCACTGTTCGGTTTGATAACCATTGATATAAGTACTTTCTGAATTTGGTACAATCCCAACAATTCTTAAGGAAGGAAGTTAGTCGATTAAGTCGACTGCAGTACTTGAATTGTAGTATAATTTATTGACTCTTGACGGATGAAAAGATGAGTTGATTCCGGTACGAACTAAACGTAAAGAGCTTCAAGAAATACTGCAAGAAGTTCTTCGGACACTTTATCGATTCTGCAAGCTTGCTGTGTATCTATCGATAGAAATGACTTTAGTGTTGAGGTGCTGACTATGATTTTTCAATTGATGTAGCCCCCGGTTAAACTTTATCTCGTAGACGTATAAACACATGTTTTAAATTTATGATAATACCGATAATTTCTGAGGCATAATTTTACTCTGTAACGTTCAGATTAGTTATTTGGTAAGTTTAACTATCATTTCTAACAGATCGGACACCCTATTGCAGAAGATCATACATCGATTGGATGACACTATATTTTGAGAAGTCTTAATTTTCCATTTCTAATTATCTATCTTGAGTTACATAAATCTTAGCAGTGCGTACTGGAAGCATTATAAAATTGACACATTTGTTTCACTGTTTACAATGCAGCGGTCATCGAATCACCCGGCATGAATTATCAGCTTCCAGCCACAAGAACAGAGCTATGTTCTGTCTATACGGAAAGAGAATTGCTTAACAATTTGTAAGCATAAAGCAATGGTGAATGCTATGGATACTTTCCATCAAAAACAGAATAATTTTCTGTGAAATGCTACAATATATTCAGCCTGGATTATCCATCTATTTAACATATCAGTATGTTAGGGCAAAGATATCACCTTACAGATGAAACATATAGACATCTGGTCAAGAAAATCTGTTCTACATTTAGAACCTGTTTATATTGCAGGCAGATATTTCCATAGGCTGGTTTTCATTTTCCGAGAAAGTGAAGATTAATGACTTTGAATTAATATACTGAATGAAAATGTGCAAAAGCTCTTTTGATATAATACAGAATATAATGTTTGCCGAAATATTTTGCGCATAATCTCTTTTTCCTCGAAATATCAGATTTAAAAATGTCGAATGCTATCAGAAACAAAATAAGTTTAATGCACATAAAAGGACATGACCCGTCTATCAAAATAGATATTACCACATCATCAAATTTTTGAGCTGCCGCCGTATTGATTGTAGATATTTTCAATTCAGTATTGTTTTTCTAGTCAAAAATATGTTATTATTTTATTATACAATCAAAATTTATAAAGATGTACTTTAACAGTATAGTTTTGAAAAGCAAAATCATATTTGAGATTTTGATTCTTGGAGTATAAGTGAAATGTAACTTGATCTGTTGCTGTCCAAGTTCCCAAAAGAATCTCTATATCACGGCAAGAATCTCAAGACAAGGCAGCAGTGTCGAACTCCCTCCTTCTCCAATAGCCAATTGCATATGAATGGCCATTGAAAAGATGATTAAACTGGCGATAGTACAACAGGCCCACAGCTTTTGGAATGAAACGTATAAAAGAAAAAAAGAATATGCATGTATATACATGTATGCACGTGTATTTGTGTGTGTGTATATGCGTATGTGCATGGCTATGGCCTAGGCAGAAGTATTAACGAATAAATTAATTGAAAGTACGTCCAAAAGGAAGGAGAACCGGATTGGCAATATTAATATTCTTGGGATTGTATAAATAAACAATCAAAGAAAGTTTACTACAATTATTTACCGCCAGTACATACCAAAAATTCAAATGCCGTAAAGAAATTAAATGAAAACGGATGAACTTTTGAGCGAAATTATAAACAAAAACAAATTATAAATAAAAACAAAATGCAAATGAAAATTATAGACAGCAATTTAGGAGGAATGGTGGTTAAAATTACCATTTGTAGTGTGATGCGTTCAAACATGATAGCAGGAATAAAGAAAAATTACACACCCACTTTCCATTTCAGTATACCCAAATATAGAACACACGCTTAAGCACACACACATACAAACACACATATTTATATGTCTATGTGTGTGGTTTTATATATATATATATATATATATATATATATATATATATATATATATATATATATATATATATATATATATATATATATATATATATATATACATATATATATGTATATATATGTGCATACAAATAAACATATCTAAAACCCTCTCTCTCTCTCTCTCTCTCTCTCTATCTCTATCTCTCTCTCTCTCTCTCTCTCTATATATATATATATATATATATACATATATATATATATGTATATATATGTATTACCTTACATGCACAGATATGCACATACATACCACACTTATGTATACACATGCATACATGCACATATATGTATACACACAAACACACACATATATACTGTGCCTATGTATATGTGTGTGTGTGTGTGTGTGTGTGTGTGTGTGTGTGTGTGTGTGTGTGTATGTGAGAAGATAATTTGCTGTGTTGTAATCTAAAACAACGAAACAATGAGTAGGAAGTAGTAATTAAGCTAACAGAATACGATGGACTAATTATTGTACAAGTGAATGTGCTGGCAATAATAAATGGGGGAAACGCAATCGGTAAAGTCAGCGATAATACTAGAAACAATAAACACGGTTGGCAAGACAAGGAAATACGAAGGTGTTTTTCTAGAGATGTTTACTTCATTGAAGAAGACTGCGAACAACAATAAAATAAGTAACTTTCGTGTATTACCTGTCTGTTTTGAATACATAGATTTTCGTCATTGTTTTGTCTTTGTTTTAAGTTTTAAGGGCGATGTTTTGTATGGTAAATCATTTGTTTGATGATATAGGATGTTACTTTCGTCGTCGAATAAATATTAAACAAATTAAAAGTGATTGAGATAAAGAGAATGAGTACAGCTTGTAGCAATAAATATAGGAGTGAAAACAATTAAGTTACGATAGTTTTAGTGGTGCATGAATACAAAGCTTGAAGCTGTAGAATTATATGTCTTACGGGATATTGTTCTGTTTCAATGTATTAAAGTATGTATTAGAAATACTTTTGAAACTATCTGCATTAACATTTTGTTGATAAGATATATTCTTAAATTAATATAGTAAAAACGTAATGTATGTGCCCTGGACAAAAATGTCACGACTCTTAGTACTCATATGGCCGGTTGCCTAGTTTCCATGGAATATAAGTCCCGGAGATAAACACATTGCTCCTGGATGGTACATTGGTCCCTCGCAGTATCACTGATGTACAGTTGAGTGAACTAGAGCAAAGTGAAACGAAGTGATTAGCTCCAGAACACATCACCTTGCACGGTTTGGAAATCGAAGCACGATCTCCTGATAGTAAGTGCAACACTCTAATCGATAGATAACACGCCCTGACTGACAGTTTTACTACATTATCGGATCAATTCAGTGTATTATGTTGATTATAATCCATCCCTTCCAATAGACGAATAGTTCATATACAAATATATTCAATACTTTACAATATTTTAGCAACAACTTTTAAGATACAGGGCAACTAACATCTCTTTTACCCCTCAACTTCCCTGACATGCTAAGATATATCTCAATAAAGAATTGTGTCCTTACTTCAATATCTGTTGCTTTGGGGGGCACAAATGCACCATCAATCATCATTAAAATTACTCAAGGGCTCTGGTGATAGGAATATTAGAACACCAGCTCAAGTGTGGCGCCATAAATATTGGAATGCCGGATTGATAATCTTATAGTATTTAATGGAATCCATTTAATTTCACTTCCATCTTCAATTACAACCATTGACTAATGATGGTCATTATTGTCTAAATCGTCCATCGACAGAGCAGCTATAAAAATTTATTGAAGTATATGGAATGCAGAATGTACAAATTTGCATCTTTTATGAACAAGCTTTTGCGAGCCGAACTATCAAAACCAAAGAAATACCTCGGTAAAACCTAATGTCACAATAATATTATTTACTGTTGTATAAATTATTTTTTACTAGGGTCTAAACAGTCATAAATTGTGTTATAAATGTGTTGCTTGTAGTGAGGGGACATTCTCATAGAGTTATTTTGAAATAGGTTTGGTGAATCAAGAAATATTATGCAATGTAGAAAAAATATTAAATAGTAGTAAGTTGCAATTATATATATATGTATATATAAATAAAAGAAAAACAGAATAAGAACGTAACGGATGACAATAAAAATATACGGACAGATAGACGATACAAAGACGAACAGGGAAAACCAGGAAGGATCATTTGTAGCCTTCTGCTCATCACTCAAGCCTCCAATCATCATTAGAGTTTCGGCTTCTTCCTCTTGAGACTGTTCAAAATTGGTTGGTCCCAAAACTCTAAGCTAAGAGCATTAAATTTTTGGAAGAAAATTTCCTTATTATTAACTATATCTTCGATCATCGCATTTCCTCCCTCTATATATTGCAACACCTGGCTCTGTGTTAGTGACATACCACCTCTGCTTGTTTTATATTTCATTCATAAGAACCACATACACATCTGTGTTTCCTGGGGTGCTATACCGGGAACATACATTGTTGTGCTTCATCCAATCGTTATTTCTCACTGCTGTTTAGGAGAAATATTGAAACCCACACAGTTATTTATGATGCTGACGTATTCAACTTTTCATTGTGACATTGCACTGTCCAGCGCCTCACACATAATATGATACAAATTTTGGCAGTCTATCAATCAAAGAATCATCCAAATGTTGGTTTTATACACGCAGTGAGAATAAAGAGAAAGTTCTACTTCATCGTTTTATTTTTTTAAACATGGAATATATAGCAACGTAACTATTTACCACAGTTATTCTTTGATATGTCAAAAGAGCTTTCGCAAATTTGCTAACTTTACCAACTCATGTGCCATAATTAATGATATTTATAACCCAGACAAAATAAGTGAGCGACAGAATGAGATAGAAAGTGGGGGAAGGAAGAGATGTAGAATGACGACAGTAGTAAATCAACTCCAAATATGCTGCTTCATTACTACATATTTTATTGACTCACCTTCGTGGGGTTTGAAATCTGAGATAATACTATTCGAATTAACTAAATAAAACAACGCGATATTCCTAACGCTATTACGAGTCTGTATTACCCTCACCTCACGTCGACATAGCGCTATTATCGGTTCTAACATTAAATAAACAAGGTCAAAATTTTAGGGTAAATAGAACGTTTGGTTATGTGTACATGAGTGGTACATGAGTGGTACTTTTATGTTCAACCACGAAATATATATTTCTTAGCTGAGGTGGTTGGGAACCGAGCCGTAAATAAGTAGAACAGTATAAAATACAGAATTGGACTTTATAAATAACGGTAAATAATTTTGACACTGCTGCATGCGATGAAGATCCACCCATTCACATTTTCTTTCCTTTTCTCGGAGGTCATATTGTACCCAGCAGCTATATGACAGGTTCAATTTACTAAAAGCATTATCCTGAAAACATTTTAGTGATGGCAATTCGAGTGAAATACATATTAAGAGCTTTAAATGCTCGGAGGTTGCGTTACAGAGGGAAAAGTAATCTGAATCATATCTCAAGGTATAAAGTGATATATAATCTGCGCATCAATATCATTAGAGTTTCCTTGAATTGTGTCGATAAATTAACGGAAAGTATTTTTAGTATCTCTCTCCCGTACAAACAGGGAATTATTCCTTCAGATGTATTTCCAAATAATTAAAACGCAGGAGAAACAATATTATTGTTAGATGGATTGAACGGAATATCTCTTTCGGATTTATGCAGAAGCTAGTAACTTACTTGAAATTTTAGGATGCAGCTAAAAGTTTTAATTAATATATGCCTTTAAATAGTGCATACAAGACCATGCCAACTTACTTTTAGGCAGGATTTAAACTAAATACAGCAAGCTAACGAAACATTAAACAATTACGCAGCATTTAAGCAGCTTACAGCGATTATCTGCACTTCCCCAGGGCATGGAAGAATGAGCTGGCAAGCTGAAATGTATTTAATAATTAACGATTTGGCATTAGTAACATTATAAAGAGAGTGCTACCATACCTTACTTGACCAACTGTGATAGTTCTTGAAAGCTGTGGGCTGTAGAAACTCTTTTGGCAAAAGTGGCAAACGGTATTTACAGTAAGTTAAGAAGTTCCGAATATACAATGCACAAGACTGAAATTCATAATTCCAAATCAATTGTGGCCTCTTAAGTAAGTCTGTAAAGAATTCTTAACATCTTAAGATCTTTAAATGAAGATAAGATATTATGTATAGCAACACGTCCACAGAACGTTCGTTTTACTCTAACGTATGAATTAAAACAGTAAATAAACGTTATTTGCTTAAGAAGTGTATAAAAATACTGAATGAATAACACACACTAACACCAAAGCAATAAAAGAGAAAAAGTAACATTATTCATTACAATTATTTGTGTAGAATAAATAAGGTATAAAAAATACTGGAAAGAATAGAACCAATATGTTTGATGAATATTGTAATATAAAGGAGATGAAGGCTTTTTATTTGTGGATAGTGCAGTATTTAGAATTATTCAGTGTCAATAAATAAAACTAATAAGAAGCAGGCTATATTATCGTTTCTGCTTAATGTATAGATTTACCCAAATGATTGATCTCGTCTTTAAACATAGTACATAAAGCAAAACACACAGAATTACAGACACATGTATAGAAAATATCATGTAGACACACCTATCAGACATTGGTTTACATACATATCTCATAGTTGAAAAATATATCTTTTCATATTCCCCCTGTGTGTGCCTTTCTCTCTCTGCCACTCTCTCTCTCCCTGTCTTTCTCTATATATATATACACACATATAATATGTGTGTATTTAAATATGTGTGTGTGTGTGTGTGTATATATATATATATATATATATATATATATATATATATATATATGTATGTATACACCTATACATATACATATATGTGTGTGTGATTGCTTATGTATATATATATATATATATATATATATATATATATATATATATATTTATGTATGTTTGTGCGTGTGTGTGTGTATACGTGTGTTAACTCGTGGAAGCAGGTGCATTTTCCACTCACCAAAGTAAATGAGACTTTGGCCAGGAGGAACTGATATTATCAGACGGTATAACGTTCTTCGGGTGTTTCGACCCTCACCTGCAGTACTTTCTCGTTGGTGGGTCAGCAGAGAAGGCCAAGTCACTGCTCCTCATCTCCTCCAGGCTTCCAGCTTAACTCCTCTCTCTTGCTCCCAAACCAACAACTGGCTCTTTCAGCTGCCTCTCCCATCCTGCGCACAGTTACCCTTCGCGCCTTTCCTCTCATTCCAATGGCTGTAAGCATCCTCCATACCGACTGAATAGGGAACCTCCTACAGCGAACCTCGAATGGGAAAGGCCATAACTGCCAACCCTTCTCTCTACAATCCTGCAGAAATTTCACGTATTTCGCACGCTTTAATTGGTGGGCCTCACTATATCCCTCTTCCCACGGACTTGTGAGCTCATTTATGATAATTTTCTTGGCCTTTTCAAACTACAGAAACACATCTGGTCTCAGACTTGTATGTAAGACCTGGGAAAACTGCAGTCTCTCTCCCAAGTTTACTTTCATATCTTATTGGGATCCATACACCAAGGTAAGTGTCAATGTTTTTCATCTGCTGCTTTTACTAGCCTCTCTCCTTCTTTTTCATGAACTTAATTTCTGCTCTTGTTTTCCCCTGATGACGATGTTTCTTGAGCTTTTCCTGCTCCAGGTGCTACCACTGAGCACTGCAGTTTTGACATTTCTTTTCCACAGTCAGACACGGTGTATCTTGAGCTCGTTTGCATTTTTGCAGATCGTTCCGCAGAAACATTTCACTCTGAATATCTCACAAGTTAAAGATGATTGGGGCAGTCGTCTCTTACTGTAGTGGTCACACTACGAGTTTCCCTCTACATCAGTTTCGCTCTGGGTTTTGGTGGTAGTATCAGGATACAGAGAGAGAGAGAGAGAGAGAGAGTGGGGGAGGAAGGGCAAGAGAAGAGAGAGAGAGAGAGAGCGCAGAGAGAGTGAGAGAGAGAGTGTGAGAGGTGGAGATGAAAGTTCGTGCTTGATTGCAACAGAAGGAATAATCGAAAGCCCATTCTATCAGTTGTGAATGTCAGTTGGAATTTGATAAATTATAAATCCATTGCCATATGGGATACATGCACGCATTAGGCGGAGAAAGAGTGCAACGAACAGATATTGCGAATTGCGTCGTTAAGTACAAGAAAATTAAAATTCTTGCAACTCCCACACAATTCAGCTTTTCGGCATCCTATAACCTACGCAAGCACATCGTTCACATCTTTTTTCAAACACTCCTATTTTTCCCCCTCCTAGTCCACCATTCCCTTATGTCTAACGAGTACTCAACTTTAGCTTACCAACATTCACACACACTTACCCACAAACATACGTCACTTTTGCCGCGCCCATTTTATAGCTCATTCTTCCCACTAAAAGTCTACATTTTCCATTCACCGTCTCCTTCTGTATTTTGCATCATATACATGATTAAGATCAAAGCATTCTCAGTCATTTAATTCCTTTTATGAATTAACATATTTTCATGGAAAATTCTTACATCTTTCTAGATATAGTAGCCAGACTGGTAGAATAAGTACTATACATCCAAAGAATAAGTCCTGGGGTCGATTTGCTCGACTAAAGGCGGTGCTGCAGCATGGCCACAGTCAAATAACTGAAACAAGTAAAAGAGTAAAAGAGTAAAGTGTGCGATACGTACGTTCAATCTCTCTACAGACCACCCTGTAGTTTACTGTAATTCATGTCTCATTAAATCCTTGCCTGAATTTCATTTCATGTTAGTGATTTAATGACAAGCTACAACTTGATATAGACGATAGTTCTTTTGCTGAAGAGTATACCAACTAAAACGAATATCGGTTTTGACGCCCTACTCCCTTACCCTCCACGAAACACTTTCTCTTAATTCGTCGACTAGACTCCTCAGCTAACATCAGACTTAACGTTAAGCTTACGGAAGTTAAACATTCCATTTTCAACAACTTACGAAAATATTTGTCTTCCATTCTAAATCTCTGTAGATCCAAATACCTCATTCTATAAAAACTGTATTAAAAGAAAAAAACAAAAAACAAAACAACAACTTATATTATTACCTGCAGAAAAAGAGAAAGAATTCTGCAATTTAGATAAGAGTAACTACGACGATTTGGCATTCGGGCACGTAAACAACACTGCATTATGATGAAAAATCGATACTATCACATATTACATGCTCGAAGCTGCCACAAACACCGGTTTGACGAACGTCTGCAAAGATAGAGGAGCGCGAGCAAAATTAAGCACAATTTCATCAGAGAAACAGTAAACTTCCCACCTACAATCATCTCATAAAAACAAGTAAATCGGGCCTAAAACTGGAATATTTTTCCTATTGTGCATCACAGAACGCTTCTACGAATTTTCTTCTCTTCTATATAGCATTCTCAGGGGAATTTAATGCGTTCTAGGACATATCCAATGCTATACCGAAATCAGCAATGGAGTGAAGACCCCAAACCGCCATCCATATTTAGAAACAAATAAAAAAAAAAAACTTCTGACCTCTTAACTTAGTGGTTTTCCCCTGTACACTACTCTCCAGAAGCATTTCGCCCGGTGTGCTAACGGTTCTGCCAGCTCGCCGGCTTTATAATAATAATAATAATAATAATGATAATAATAATAATAATAATAATAATAATAATGATAATGATAATAATAATAATAATAATAATAATAATAATAAGGAGAAGAAGAAGAAGAAAAATAATAACAATAATAATCATAATAATATTAAATAAAAATAATAATAATGATAATGATGATGATGATGATGATGATGATGATGATGGTGGTGATGATGGTGGTGATAATAATAAATATATTACCTCCACTCCTCTGGTACTTATTTATCGGCCCACCACAAAAGGATGAAAATTAGATACCGCAGCAGCATTTGAACCCATAACTTACCGGCAGACAAAATTCAGCTAAGCAGTAAGGATTCTGCTGCGTTGTCATCTTACTACTACTACTGGTGATGATGATGATGATGCTCATGGTGATGATGATGATGATGATGATGATGATGATGATGATGATGATGATGGTGATGATGATGTTGATATTAATAATGATAATGTGTGAAAAAGGGGTGGAGAACACAGAAAAGAAGAAAAATATGAAGATGTAAACGAAAAATGGGCGAAGAATAAGTAGGGGAGGACACGAAGGAAAATCGTTAACTTGAAAAGGAAGAAGAAACGATATATTTAAACATAAATGTGGTATCGGATGCTTGCTTCGGTATTGCACCGGAAAAAATATAAGGGGATTAAATTCTTCCGGTTTAATAACTTCTGTAAGTTTATTAAAGCAATATCCCATATATTTCTGTTTCAGACACAGTCCTCTGGGATCACTGAAACAAGTCCGGATGAAGTTCTGATGCCTAATATATATATATATAAACTACCCACTATACTCTAGATATGTTTTATCCATTTGTATGTGAAAAGTATAAATAGTTAATATAAGATAGTGAACTTGTAGGTCCGAGCGTAGACACACACCGAAGAAGCTCTGAAAGCGAGCTTGAATTTCTAAGAATACTCCGATCAAGTGCTCCTGGATTAAGTCTTCTCCAAATTGTTTGCGATTTGACGAAAGCATTTTCATTACATGCACACATAGGATACTAATACACAAACGCACACATTCATATGCAGGAAAACATATGAATATAAATGCAAGAAGCTATATAAATATACATACAAATATACATGTATGCACGCATACGTTCTTTCCTGTGTATATATAAATGTGTGTATATACTTGTTTTTATACATTTATGCGTGTATATTTACAAGTATTCATAAGTACACACACATACAGGATGAGGTGAATAAATAAATAACGCAGAATTGAAAATAACGCTAACATCTCATTTTAATAGATATATATTCCAAAATTACATAAAAATATGTTTAAATACTAAAGAGTAAATTTATTCAATGAAATTGCCATTGGCTTCAACCATGGCCTCCAGACGACTTCGGAATCTCCTGCAGCTGTTCTGGACCATCTCCTTGTTTAAGTTGATGAATTCTGCCTTTATTCTTGCCTTCAGTTCAACTTTACTCGCTGTATTTTGTCCTCAGTTTGCATTCTCCACAAATTGACACCCAACCACCTTGAAATATTGGTATTGGAGCTTCAGGCGCGAATGCCAAATAGCACAGCATATTTTTTCGAAATTTCTGGCGGAATGAATGGCGTCATGGTGCCTATTTCTCACAGACAGTACCCAATTGACCCTACTATGATGTGTAGCCGACAAAATCAAAAAGAAACAATACGGCGCATGCACGAAATTAAAAAATTAAATGGCGACAATTTATCCACCGCACTGTGCACACACACACACACACACACACACACACACACACACACACACACACACACACACACACACACACACACACACACACATACACGCATATATCTATATCTATATATATATATATCAGATTGGAGCATGGTGTAGCCATCTGGTTCACCAGTTCTCAGTCAAATCGTCCAAACTATGCTAGCGTGGAAAGCGGACGTTAAACGATGATGATGATGCTGATGATGAAGATGATATATATATATATATATATATATATATATATATATCGGAGTTGCACGTAGTTTGTGAATTGGGGATTTGAGTAATTGTGAATAATTCTACGTGCGACCGTGTACTGCGACAGAAAACCGAAGATGATTTCATCAAGCAGCATTCGTATTGGTTCTATAATTTAACACACAAACTTGTTACATTCGCTTTTATTTCATATGTCAATACCATAAACTCTAATTAACCTCATACAAATCCACAGCCTCATTTGAAATTTCTTCACTGGTTACTTTATGTAAGACTCCAGAGTGATTTGCGTTATGATTCGCTTTACTGAACTATGAACTTCAACGTCTACAGTAAGTTTATAAAATGAACTTATGGCTGATATACCTCTTGTTACTTTTATAATGTTTCATGTTTTCGTTCATCATCTGTATTATATATATTTATTCAATTCATTATGATAATTCATTCGATTTTTTTTCACTTCAGAGTGTTAATTTGTTTATTTTCTCCTGGGGCACTTTATAACTTTTGCAGTGGAAATTCTATGTGTATATATAAATTATCTGACAGTATTTTTGATGTATATAGTTATAATAGAATCTATAAACATTAGATTCTTAAACTTTATACAGTTATACTTTATGGCGAAATAAAAAAAAAATATATATTATTAATCTAGCTAAAAGAGAAAGTGTAATATAATTGCATACACCAAAATAATTTTGCATATACATATGTACGTACACATACACACACACACTCACACACACATACATACATACATACATACATACGTACATATTATATATATGTGGAGATATATAGTATACATGCCTACACATACATATGAATATACAAATATAAATAATAAATAAATAAATATATATAAACATATTTGTATATATCTCATAAAATATATATACACAGTTACGCATACACATGCATACACATATATATAAGATAATATATATATGCAAACATATGTCTCTTTATATATATATATAAAGTGACAGAGAGGAAATGAGACAAACACAAACGTGTGTTTTTTTTTTAATATTGACATAAGTCAATACGGAAATTCTTTACGTTGGTATTTTCATTTTAACAAATAGGACTTACTGAAGAAACTGCTTCTGTACACTTCTTTGCGAAACTGTAAAGTAACCTCTCATGCTACTACATTTTACGGTTGCTTAGATATGTTATCCCTATTTCATTGCTTCAATCAACCTTCATATACCTAATGCAGATTAAGAACATTTACACAGTGAATGATAACATTATCTGAAATCTATTTTAAAATGTCAGCCATATGATAGAGAATGCTATAATAAAAGTGACTTCTTGTTTGAAAACGAACTAAATAAATAAACACACACACACACACACACACACACACACACACACACACACACATACACACACACACACACACACACACACACACACATGTATACACGCGATGTACACAATGAAAACAGGGTAACGAATTGTGATGTCTCGTCTGTCTACATTTCAAATAGAAACAATTCAGTCGAACCGCAGCCCTTTACTTCAACATAGGGCGATAAACAGACGAAAAAAATTCTTATGGTGTTTATCAAGACATTGGGAGTTGTATGCTGGAGCACCGCCTTTAGTCGAGCAAATCGACCCCAGGACTTATTCTTTGTAAGTGTAGTACTTATTCTGTCGGTCTCTTTTTGCCGAACCGCTAGTGTTACGCGGACGTTGTCAAGTGATTGCGAGGAGACAAACACAGACACACAAACACACACACACACACACACACACACACAGACACACACACACACACACACACACACACACACACATATATATGTATGTATATATACAGAATATAGGAAAAAGAGAGAAAATGTTAGAATAATTTTAACAAGAAAAATATTTCAGTACCATTTTCTTTCATTGTAAATCTATTTCAACACTAGCGCCCCTAAGGGTTATATTAACGGGAACGCACGAAAGCCCTTTTCAGAGTTATTTCCTTTCAATTGTTATTATCCCTCATATCCGATTAGCCTGTTGTTACGCAATATGCTTCACGATTTTCGTACACAAGCCTTATTGGTATTTTCTCCTAAATTCTATATCACAGTGAACGGATTAAAACCCTTTTCAGTGCTACTTCATTTGAATCTTTACTTACTTTGAGTAAAGCATGAAAAACAATTAAATTATGGAAAAATTGAATGGAATGGTTTTTTTTTAATATTCCGATAGTTTTCAAATAGGTGGACATTTTCCTTTTTCTGTGTCTCTTTTTATCGCAAAGACAGAAACCGGTACCAAAATGTTCTTCATGAGAAAATTATTTTATCATTTTCTGTCCTGTCCTATTTTCCTCATACATATCAACTCGTGTGTTACTTTTCAACCGTCTCTTTCTCTCTCTCTTTGTATGTATGTATGTATGTATGTATGTATGTATGTATGTATGTATGTATTTATGTATGTATGTATGTACCATGTATGTATGTATCTATTTATATATATAAGTATATATGTATGTATATATATATATATATATATATATAAAGAGAGAGAGAGAGAGAGAGAGAGAGAGAAAGAGAGAGAGATAGGCACACACACACACACACACACAGACACACACACATATATATATATATATATAGATATATATTAGTATAATTGATACACACCCAATCATACACATATGAACGTACTCGTGTACAGGCGTCGATTTGCGTGTATATGAGTGTGTGTGTGTCTCTGCGCGTGTGATTAGATGTGTTCGTGTGACGGATCTGCATAGGGTTTTTTTTTTAGCATAATATCGATTCTAGATTAGCCGCTTTATGAAGTGCAGGGCGTCTGCCAAACGATTGGACATAGCACACATCTATATTCTTTACTTCAACGTTTTAATCTTATATTGATGCCTTAACAACTCTATTTTGTGGTCTAGCACTCTACTGAGGCTCTCACGTGAAAGATGGACTGACATCAAATACAAAGAAATATGTAAATAACCCAATGAATATGTAATTTACTATATTGGTTTGTATGCAATAATGAAAAATAATGCAGAGTGGGCGTTTTCAATATACTTTCATTTAAATAGGTCAGAATTATTTCACACTTACTTATATAAAAATAATTAATCTTAATATATAAGTCGGAATTTGGGTTAGATAAACATGCCAAGTTAAATGGTGTATGGTAAAAGAATATAAAATCTAAAACCAATAGTATCAAATATCTTGTTCATCAGATAAAAAATTTTTTTTTACTGAGACGTATGTGCGGGAGGGTATTTATAATTGAATCATTAAGGAGTTTTAAGAAAAACGGAATATAATTGAAGGAGTTGCAAAAATCAACAAACATTTACTATGATACGCAAAATGAATTACGAATAAAATAAACGGAACCGACACGAGATTACATTATAATAGCTTCGTGCAACGAAACTATTCTATAGGCACAACCTCACTCTCTCACTGCCTGTCTCTCTATCTCTCTCTCTCTCTCTCTCTCTCTCTCATCATAATCATCATCTTCTTCATAGATATACACACACGCGCACACACACACATATACACACACTCACACACATACGTATAAATGTGAGTTTAGAGGTATATATTATACGGGCGAACACGCATTAGCTCTACGTTAAATTCCAGCAAACGGCTAATCCCCTCAATCGTATTTAACGTCTGTTGCTAGTCGTTCCGTGAGTTTTTTCCGATGGCTAATTCCGTGAACTCTTTGCAGGACAGTAAAAATTGCCTTGAGTGTCTTAATATGATTAATGATAAGAAAAATGGAGACATGTACATACACGTAGGTTATTGTAAAATGCTGTATAGAATTATAAAATAAATTTTGTGGATGTACAAGTTTCCATACTCTTCATTATTAATAATTCTCTCTCTCTCGTTTTCCCTCTTTCTGTTTCCTTCTCACTCTCACTCTTTCTCTCTCTCTCTCTCTCTCTATCTATCTATCTATCTATCTATCTATCTATCTATCTATCTATCTATGTATCTATCTATCAATAGATCAGGTATTTATATATAAAAAATATATAGGTAGAGTCGGGAATAGCGCACATGCTACTTTCCCCTTTAATTTCTCCCCTTATTCTAGTCTCTCGAACCAGTTTTCTAATATATCACCATGAAAAAAAAAAATGTAAGAAATTCCAATATTCACTTTTCAAGCCATAACCTGGTTTATGGTGTCATTTTACACTATTTACTCTTTTGTGAAGAATTCTAACAGCTATATTTTCTCTTTATTGACCTGAAGAAAGCATGTATTACTTTTTTTATTTGCATGATGTAACGCTTTTTTTTCAGCAATAACAAACACGCCTGAAACAGCTGTAGTGAACCTCAACCCATCTGTGTTATTGTATACACATACATACATACACACTTTCTCTCACTCACACACACATATATACACTCACACACATACGTTTCTATTGCAAGATTCCTGATCTGAAGCCATGTGCTGAAACAGATTTTGTTATATTTCGAGATTGTCATTTTTGTCTTTTGCCAAATAAACACGCACTATATATTCGTTCTTCAGTCATTCCTTACTGTTCTTATTACTGTTCTCATTTATCTTATGTGACCTTTTCAGCGACATTTTCCGTCCACGCGTATCCTCATACTCCGCTTAGAATGGACCTTTGGATATTACAAAACGTTTACCAAATTAGCTGTGAGAGAGTACTGTGATACAAGATGTCTCAAGTTAGGAAACCTGGCCTTCAATGATGATACAGTGTACTGCTCTTTTTAGCAGTAAACCTATCTAACTTCTGATACTTTGTAAACAATATTTGTGTAATTTTAACGATGATAAATATTGTTAGGTCCAGTCCAGATTGCCAAGTTTACACCGTGACCCACATAATTGTCTTTATAAACATCCAACTACCAAGTTGTTAGTGACTGTTTAATCAGACATGCAATCGAGTGTTCATGTTGCTATGGGACAGTAGTGTATATGTTTACCTCAATATTCCTGTACACACACACACACACACACACTCATACACACGCGCGCACGCACACACACACACACACACACACACACACACACACGCATATACATTGCGAGATGATTTTGAGAATATGCTGGATGGTAAAATTTTCTTGGGATTCTTTCGTTGCTTAACATATATTCAATGTTATTCAACTAAAAAGATATCCATACAGTCTGAAGTCATACACCACAGAAAGCGTATTTTTCTGACCTCAGCTACTTAATATGATCAACTATAAAAGAAGAAATGAGCATTGAGCCATTGAACCGAGCAGGTCCACGAAGTTCTATGAAGAATTATAATATCTAAATGACGAAGAGCATGTCAGCTGATCTTGGTAGGAAATAACATTTTCAAAATAAAATTAAGCCTGAATAGTTACTTGATAATTTTTCTTTTTCTTTTAAATTTCTACTTCTGGAAGAAAACTTGAATGTTTTCGGCAATACTCTACTTAGATATTCCTTCCTCTGTACAACTGAAAATTTTCTTTAGACAGAAGTCGCGTTGTGTTATAAAATGAATTCAATTTATCCAAGCATGAATCTAAATGTATTTAGATGTGTTTCATTTTTTTCTTCTTTTTTTTTTGAAAAAAAAGGAAGTTAACGTCCTCTGCTTCATAATCAGTATCGGCATTAAAAAGAGCGGAAACAACAATAAACAACAATAATAATACAGAATAACACCTATAACACTATCTAGAGGAATAACAGTTGTACACAGCAAAAGAAAAAACAAAATATAAAAGTAGAAAGAGACTAAAAGAGGCGACAGCAACAGTAACAAGAAATCAATACTGGTTAATACTGGTGATAAGAGCAGCACTCGTGGTTGGAACAATTCCGGAAATAGAAAGTATCAAAGTCGAAGAAAATTCTTGAAAACCTTTACAAAAGATGCGTGACTATGTATGTGGAAATAACTGTGAATTACTGCAAATTCCGCGTCAGATAAGAGAGAGATGGTTTTATGGAGTTGGTTGGGGGGTGTTCATCACTAGTCCCTTGATTTAAATATCTTAATGAAGACACCAAATACGAAGGGTGTTTGTGTGACCGCGTCAAATGGTTGCATGAACTTACAAAAATAAAAAAAAAAACACTATTTTCGAACATGCTTAATGCATTTCTTTTAAATTACATCGTAACAGAGGTACCAAAAGTTATATTAAGTTTCTTTTTTTGTTTTTATTTTTACATGCTGTTATGATATTTCTCCATTTCAATCCGAAATGTAAGTGCAAGAATACGCTTAAATTTCACGTAGCGAAACTGGTGAAATACTCACAAGACTGACATGAAGATTTCACTTTTTCACGCAACATCATGCGAATGGTGATAGCTAACGTACTCATAAGCACACAGGCACATCAAATCACATACGAAGCACATACACACACATTAGTGCACAAACACGCTTCAGTATATGTGTATGAATATATGCATGTATGTATGTATCATGTATGTATGTATATATATATATATATATATATATATATATATATATTTACACATATATGTACAAGTGTGTGTGTGTGTATGCGGGCATGCATTTATTAAATCTAGGGTATATTATTGCTGCTCAAATATATACCTCGCTGCTAGTACTGTAACTCAAATCTAACCAGAAAATTTATAATTGCAATTAATGACTACATTTTTATTGGACAATTCTCTTTATTTGTGTCACCGTCTTGTCCAGGCGCAAATGTACAACACTCACACATACAGGCACACAAACACACACGCGTACACACACAAACACACGTATATATTTATATCTACATGCCTGTGTGTACAACTATATTTTTATGAATTTGTTTTAGCTTGCTTTTCTCGTTTCCCCACGTTGAGTAATAATATAAGTGAAAATATTTTATGTGGTTAGACGATTTAGCGTCCGTCTTCAGCATCGTGGGAAAGGTTTTTTTTTTCACTTTTTGCCCTTTTTCGTATAATTTTCACCTTAAATGGTATTTTTCATATGCTCGTCACTGCTAAAATTTCTTAATAAAACATTATCTTTATATTAGAAGTATATATATGTATGTATGTATATATATATATATATATATATATATATATATATATATATATATATATATATATATATATATATATATATATGCGAATGTACATGTAGATATTTAAAGTGTGTATATTCATTCATATAAGTAAATGTAGATATATGTGTAGTGCGTGTTGTGAATACGAACGAGTGCTAATGCATATTAGGAATTCAGATAATAAAGGAGAAAAATTGCTCATTAACAAATGCCTTTCCGTTAAATATCTTTATGTGTTTATGTGTTAATTTCAAAATGTTTTTCAGAGTAATTTTGCTTTTGAACTCGTTGGTATGGTTTATTGTAATTACCAATGTTCAGGTCAATTACACTCACATTATGATACTTGTTAAACGCATTGTTTACCGATAATTATTTAGCGCCAGTTCAGACAAGGATCTCTGAGTACTTTTTTAATTTCAAAATAAGGCTACGCTGCTATGGAGGAAACAGTTGCTATAAATACAATTCCGTAACTCTACACATAGCTTTCAACCATTTTGTGAGCATCTATGTATAAAGACATAAATATATACCGATTTATCATCATACACCTCAAATCTACATAATCCAAACGACAAAACATTGATTGAACAAGGCAACTCTCAGCCACTATTTCTACATTTTTATGTCGATGACCATTCGCCATTTTACTTCGGTATACAAGTGCCTCCTTCCTTCTTCCCACATTTGAGACAGTAGTATTACTGGTAAATTAAATCTGTTTAAATCTGTATATACAGGGTTTGATATGAAACGCCCTAGCTTTCAGCTTTATCGATTGATTTGTACAATGTCATCCAGACAATGATTTGGTGTTAGTTCAGTGCACACCACATTCACTACAAATGCTTTCATCGATACGAATGTTATTTGGGTAGTGTTCTGAGCAACCAAACTGATTCTGATCCTATTTCCTTCAGTTCCACTTCGGCAAATCGAAATAAATTGCTTTTCTGTTACCAAATAGAGCGCATCTCAGGATTTAAAATAATTCAATCCAGAAAGAATCAATGAATTTACCCTTCAATCATTTGAATTTCTGCAACAATGAAGCACAGTTATTCTGCGCATTTTATTATGTGAAATTTTTCGAATAGTGCGAGCAGTCGCGAACATTTAGTCGCACGCCCTAATGCACCATCGCCTGTTACAATTTACAATGTCCTTCGTCATTTTCGAAGTCAAAATGTGAAGAAAAAAATGGTATGAATCAGATGCAAATAGACAGCCAACACATACACCGACACAGACACAGACACATGCACACAAATCTATATACATGTATACATATATACATATAACCTCACACACACACACACACACACACACACACACACACACACACACACATATGTATATGTATGCGCAAACATAAACACGCATATAACATATTGATGCAAACGTTCATTGAGTGTTTTTCGCAAAATATCTCATCATACATCAACATCGAATGACTACAAGTAAAAAAGGTAGCAACAGTTCAGTCGTGATTAACCTCTCTCCAAAAAAAAAAAAAATAAACCGATACCGTTTGACGTTGTAAATATCTTACTTCATAAGCATATTTTTCAATATAAATATTTCATTGAATTTTCCATTTTAGTTTTACTATTTTCAGCACGTGGTTAATTTCTTCGATCATTTCACTAAACACTAGCACACACATACACATATGTATGTGTGTATACATACACTGAGACAGAAATTGAGACACATGTATAAAATCATCGAGTTAAATACATTCGTTTAGTTATACGTCATGCTGGAGCCATGAACAGCCACAGTCTCGATGATTGACTGCAGATAATGTAGCTACAGCAGCCTCTACGCAGAGAAAAGCAATGAAAAATGATGAAAGTTAGGAAGAAATATTAAAAGTTGGTGAGTAGGCATTTAGTAGTTCTTGGGGTGGTGTCATAAGTATATGAATTTCATGTTTGTTGGTTTCCTATCATTCTGTGAGAACGTGTCAAATTAATGTAATTAGATTCATACATGACGAACAAAGCATACATGGGTTGCCATTTGCATGGATTCGTAGAAATTAATATAATATTTTGAGGAGAAAAAGCGACACGGGTTCTATGTTTGTACGTTTTTAATATGAGTGCATAGCGTATATTTAAAAGCGTTAGGAAATGTAAAATTGCTTAAAGTTTCGGTATTATAAATTTCAAATATAACATAATATAATGAAATTCAACATGTCACGTTGTATTTCAATCTATTGCATATAATTTGATTCAAACGATGTAATAAGCTTAAAATCGGGTGGCCAGAATTTTACTTTCGTAACAAGGTGATATGTAACCCCACGAAACGTGCATAATAAATGTATTACAAAGGGTTTAAATTGTTCTTGGTTTTATACTAATATTGTCATGTATGCGGTACACTTCGATGCAGTTTCCTAATAAATAGCAAGCATGCGAATGATTATATGTTAGTGATAATGTTATTATTGCAAATCTGAAAATATTTAATCTGTATCGCAATATTTTGTGTAAGCCACTAAGGAGACAACGAAATCCGAAACATTTTAACCGTGTCAGTAACGGCCAATATCGTTAAAACAACATCATTAAAACAACATTGACCGTTCCTATAAACATCATGAAATGCTAGATTAATCTGCGATCTACGACTGGGTTGATCATGGACTAAACATGGTACATAATATATGTTCGAAATTTTATAGCATGTGAGAAATGCTCAGTTTATTTTTGAAAATCACAAATCTTTCAAAAAAAAAAAAAAGGTTATAACACGTGATATAATTTTAAAAAGAAGTGTAAGAGAGAATGATCTAATGACAGGGTAATTTCTAGTTGGACCGCCCCGGTGAAGTCTAAGGAGGATTTCTGAAAAAAAGAATGCAGGGAACTAGTGTAATTTCCGTCCTGGATTGAGTACAACTGGCCCGATATTCACTTTACAGTGGGTTTCCGAAAAATTGCGTGAGTATTGCCAGGAGGTGTTAAGCTCGAGAATCAAGGCATTTATCTGGGTCGATCTGCTACATCTCCACATTCACAGGTCACAACTCAGATAATACGGATATGTGGTCTGAAATTCACAGGAAAAAATAGCGAGATCAGTCTCTTTAAGCTGAGCCAGCTAATAGGAAAATGAGCCAAAAATGATGAGGATAGATAATATCTCAGTTGGTCACGCTTGCGATTCTGGGCAAAAATTGTAATGATGATTGCTTCTGATAGGGGACTATACAAAATGTCTCTGAGGACACTATGCTGCCATTCTCCTAGGAATAATGGGTTGAAAAATTGGATTGATGGATAAACGATATAGTTTGAAATATACATTGTCTGAATTGTGTATACTTTTTCAGAAGACATGAGCCTTTATTGCCATAGACCTTCCACTGCAACCTGAAACAGGATTAAAAACAAACGTATAAAAGAAAATAAAAACCTTATTAAAGTCAGTATCTTGCATTAGATGACCTCCGGAAATCTTGAAAATGGATATAAGAATATTGCATTATTCCCAATAATTGGAAAAGCAGCACACATAGGGAAGTAGCACAAAATATATTGATTTTAAAACATATCAGATATTGTTATTCAGTTTTCTGAATAAAACTTGTGTACAACATTAACGATCCCTCTAACAGAACACGTAGGTATGTGTATACACAGACATATATGCGTGTATATATATATATATATATATATATATATATATATATATATATATATATATATATATATATTTATGTGTGTGTGTGTGTGTGTGTATGACTATGATTATGAATGCACAAATAAGTTATAATGTAACATAAAGGTTAAATGCTACTCGTGTATAATTGTCTCTATCCGGTGAGAGTTCTGCAATTATGAAAAATATGTTGTTAATTATTTCGATACATGACATTCTATGTCAATAAAAGCACACAGAAATATGTTCTCACCCTTCATATGAAACCTCATCATCTGAATGCATCTACACGCATACACACACATAGGTATGTATAATTATATATGTAAACATGGATGTGTGTGTATCTATATGTATCTAGATATATATACGATCTGTGTAATCATGCACGTATGTATGTATGTACGTATATATATATATATATATATATATATATATATATATATATACTCACACAACGAGACCCCTTTGAATGAACAGCACATGGAATCTACGTCTCCACACTTTCATTTGTAATGACAAAATATGAACTCCTATCGGAATTTACATACCACGGACAAGACGTCTTATTTTTTCCGAATTAAATCTTTGTATTGAATTCTACTATTTACCTTTATTTAACCATTTCACATTGTCTCTGATGAAGGAATATCCCTAATATCCCAGAAACAGCTGTAAGACTAACTTTCTCTTTATAAATGTCCTGAAAGTTCCACATAGCCTTGACTTTGCTGTCTCATTCCATTTAATACATACACACACCACAAACAGACGCACATATACCTGCTTATATAAATATAAGTATGTATATGTGTGTGTGTGTGCATTTGAGTATGTACACTCACACACACACACACACACACACACACGCACACCATCACAAACATACATGCTCTCACACCCAAGCACATATATATACACCCACACATACATTTATATCAAAACGGATTTTAAAAAAATGTCTTGTAGTAAATTTTAGTGTATAAATGTTTTCTTTTATATTTTTATCTTTCTATGATAACGGAGGAATTCCTTTTGGAATTCTTGATGGACTCTATCAGATAAAACTATTATTTTATTCTAAGTATCTGTGAATGAATCAGATATCATTTTATAAATTGTCATTTAGGGCACAGATCGTTATGTATTTTGTGCTCATAAAAAACTAACACTGAATATGGAAGTTCAAAATTTCGAAACTGTGACAACGTGAAAGGAAAAAACACAAAGGTCCCTCATTTACCAATTGTAACGACATCTCTACTGAATAAAACCCTGCCCACCTCAACCGAAGAAGGGAAGGACATATTTTATTTTGTCCTAGTTATCTCGGAAACGGCAAACTGGTCACGAGCGCAAAGTTCATGACAATAAGTCTGCTCATTAAAAATTTCTAGCTGACAGAATCGTTACGACACAGCAAAAAAACTGATTAGCAGTATCATATTCTAAGATTATTTTCCAAGTCCAAACGCCGCCTTGTTCGATTTTGTTCTCCTTATTTCGGGGCCGAAAACATTGGTATCAGTCTACTACTGAGGTCGACGTAACTAACTCCCCACCTCCTCATAATGACTGCTCTTGTATCAAAATTTGAAACCAATATGTCGGCTTATACACGTTTAACTCGAAACCAAATTATAATGTCTACAGATCCAACAATATAAATCAGTATTTGCTCGCAAAAGAATTACATTATTTGTTTAAAATAAAATCATTTTATTCCCACACGGCGAATATCAATTTAAGACTGTAATAGAAAGTCTAACTGTGCTATATTTTACTTTTCAGTTTAGAATGTCTGAACAGTGTATGGGTGGGTCGGTAGTAGGATATAGATGTAACCTCTAAAGGCTCACGTTACCAGTGAAGTTAATTTCTTTAATACTCCATATAACCAACTTTAATTCAATACTTGTGCGAAGAACATGTGTAGAGAGGAGATTCCAGCGTTCTAGAGAAATGACAACTGGGAAGAATGAACTGGATTAATGGTTAGTACGGTACTTGGAAGGGTGCCGTGATTTATCGATAGTGATATGGTGAGTGGATATGAGTTGACCAAGCGTTCCAAACTGAAGAAGGAACAAAACTAGTCAACTTCGGGGAACGGAGACTATTAGAATATCAATAGAAACAGCAAATGCTTTAGTACGGCTGAATGAGTTTTTTATGGCAGTCAGTCAAGTGGCCTCCTTCTGGAAGCGGCTTGTATGGATGTGTGTGCAACAGCAGCATTGTACCAGATTTAAGAGTAACGTTCCATTGTGTATCTCACATAAGCTTTGTAGTTTGTGAAAAACTAGATGTAATATTTTGTGGCTGTAAATAATATCGCTTACCAACATTCGAAGCTATTGTTAAATCGATTTGAATCAGTTAAATGTATTCTAAACTTGATGGTTGAGGTTCATTTCTGAAAATGATAAATGTTAAACTGAGTAAGATCAGAAAATTACGTGTGAAGATGGCGTCTTAATATCGTAGCTCTATTTTGTACAGGAAGTGTTTTGAACCATATATAACGTGCAGCAAAAATGTCACAATATCAATAATATGCTGTTTAATAAAGCTTGTTAATGATATGTGAAGGCGCATAGTCTTGTGGGTAGGGTGTTGAACTCACTATTACTAGAATGCAGTAGATTCCTGGACAAAGCCCTCGTTGTGCTCTTTGTTCTTGAGGAAAACACTTTATATCACGTTGATATACGGGTGGGAGTGTGGCAGAATTGTTGATCCGTGCGCAGAAATGTTTTACGGAATATCTTGCAGCGCTCCACATACCGAGGTAAAAGTTCATCTGCAGAGAGAAATTAACGGGAAATCATCCCGTATCCATTCCAAGTCTGGTCACCGTAGGTGTCCTTTATGCACCAATGCGCATGTCTGACATGGAGTATGTAATAGCAAAACTGTGGCGGTGAAGGACTTGGAGATGGTTCACATGCCTAAGGCCTGGCCTTTGCTATAGAGAGTCAAGAATAGGCGGCAATGAAATGAAACATATGAGCCAATGCAATGAGCATCTGCATGATCAGAATTTTTCAGCCCAATGACTTGAGACAACATCAGACTAATAATCCCAGTAATATTACATCTGACTCAGTATTATTGCACACTTCGACTTACTTGACATGCAGTCATTAGACGTAGAGCTTGCAATTCACATGTGATAGAATTTATCTATTGTCCAGAGATTTAGATAGTTTTTGCATCAAAAGTTTGCATGCTTGGCCAGAGTCGACTCGGAAGCATACAACAACTAGAAAAATAACAGCAGTAACTCATTTTTGACTTGCAATAAATACTAACGTTATTTTTCAAACAACGTAGTGAAGACTACGTTCCAAGATCGAAGAGAAGAAACATTGATTTGGCACAAAACACTATCCAGATAGGGGCGTAATGCAAAATTTATGGCAGTTCATAATGTCAAAGGTCAATGAAAGAAGTCATTATTAAAAAAAAAAAAAACAACAGAAACACAAACAAGCAAACGACAAACAAAAAAAAAACAGGAAATATTTTGGTGATATTTTGATTAAACTGATTAAGACAACGTCTAAAAAGATATGAATATGAAAAATATCGATTATTAATCTTCGTTATGAATAAACATAAATTCTTTATTTCATTTCTTAAAATCTGAATACAAAAAAAAAATGATTTGATTTCAAGAAAGAAAGATGACACAAGTGCATTTTTAAGGTTACATACATTTGATCGAGGATGTATTTTTAAATATGTATGCGTTTGTATTCATTCATTTAAACATTTTTCTTTGTGTACCAATGCGCATGTCTGACGTAGAGTATGTAATAGCAAAATTAATTTTCCACATCCAGTTGTATTGTTATCATATATATATCTCAATCAATACGAGTTCGAAGTTATATTGTACTCTTTCCAACGACCAGATTTTCTCTTCTGCTCTTTCTCCTTCTTCTCCTGGTCTTTCTCTTCTGCTCATTATCATTGTGATCCTCATCATCGTCATCAACATCATCATGATAAAGAAACACCCCGACTGTCATTTCCACCCCTTTCACCAAACCATCGCCAACACCAGAATGACACCATCACAAGCACCACCATAATTACCGCCGCCGCTGCCATTGCTTCCATAGAAGTAAATTTCTCGAACTCCATACTCATCCTCGTCCTCATATCTTAATCGGAAGCATTTGCACACACACACACACACACACACACACACACACACACACACACACACACACACACACACACACACACGCACACACGCATACACACACACAGACGGGCAGACGCACACACACACAGACGTACACTCATTGTTCATGCTTAGCTCCAGGGTACCTGTGATAAACTATCTTATCGTTTAAACGTATTCAACTCAGTTATTAAACTTATCCGCATCAGAGGCTTATTATATCTGTAGCTAAATAAGGACGGTAATATACTCTCCAATATGATCAATCGTATGCTATGCAGACGATATATGCCCTAACTTATATTCTTGTTGCGACCGTAGAGAAAATATACAAAATGCCCTCGATTAACATGTGGCGGTAGATGTTCCGCTCAAATTATTGTAGGTGTGAATCTGGACACAATTCAAGCCATTGGTAGGCCGATGTTATATGAGGATGTATAGGCATGTGATTTAATATAAACCTGGGTTGTACGGGAGAGTGATTTTTAATGTTACCATTGCGGTTCTGTTCAGTAGGGTTGCATCTGTTTAATGGTTTACGATAAGGTTATACGAAAACTGTTTTTAGAAATTCGTTGGAACACTCATAGTGAAGTGGAGAATACATTTGCTTCTCTTTGCAGTACTTTTCCATCGAAGAAAGGAAACTCGCTGTGGTACTTTTCCATTTCATATCCGTAGCACAGTATTTCTGCTACACGTGCAAATGTTTCAAGGAACATTAAAAGAAAAAGTTTTCTTAAAAGCAAATCTAGGAACTTCAGTAACCTTGCATCTGTTGACTTTCAAGGGATCAGTTTCCCCTTAGACCTAGTGGAACTTTAATGTTTTGTGTAGCGACTTACTGACAGCAGACTTTTCGGGTTTGCAAATATCGTGACTCAATGCTTTCGTTGATATAGCTAATATATGACGCGATACACTCAACTACGAACCACAACTACTTGCATATCTAGGAGTAAGTTACCCAGGGATTTCTGTCTTGATTAAAAAGGCTGAGCGTGATTTACGGGAAATTCATCAGATATTCTTACCGGTCGAGCGAATACGTAGAGATATCTATATTTTAAGTATATTAACTTGACTCAAATACACATTTTTCAGCTATCCGTTTGTAAGTTTCTTAATAGTATAAACAAAGGACTCCATAGGAAGAATCGATTTATAACACTCTGGAACACTAATCATGTCCATTCTTTTCGTAATAATATTTGACCAGTTTATATCTTAACTGATTTTCACTTATATAAGGACTACGAATGTGCATATATGCGATGATGTGTTTTGTGACAAGGTTTCACAAAGTCAAGTAGAATCACTACTTTCACATGCTTATACTATATAACGAAGCAACTTTTTACTAACCAATTTTTAGATCGTAAGTTTTCATTTTAAAAACTGGTCATATATAATTCATTGCAATATTGTATAGTGCACTTGACCGAACACAGTTGGGATTAAATAGTATAATCAATGATTTAGCATCAGCTTAATAAATGTATACCGTGTGTTAAAATTTTCTTGCAAAATTTATTGTTCTTACACTGAGTGGCAGATTACAGGATGAATACGCTGGCGTATATTGAATACTCTATTGACTTATATACTCAATGGTATTACAATCTACCAGTTCGATTAAAACAAACAAACGAACATGGTTACACATTTGCAAACGCCTAGATATCAAAATACAAACATATGTAGATTTAGGTATATAATCGCAAACATTTATATATTTCCTCATTTATCACCTGTCGAGTAATCCTTTGTCAGCAATTTAGAAATAAGGCAGACTTGACATAGAAACAGACATAGACACTACGACGTTTACTCTTACATGCAAGCTCGGAAGTGTATATGCATGCATATATATACTCAGACACATTCTCACAAACATGTGTATGACAGAAGGAGACAGATATTCGCCTAGATCATGTAATATCTTCTCTCCAACAGTGTACTTAGCAGTGCAGTTTTCATGTGCTTATGTATACCATTACCATCTAGTTTCCATGTTATGTCTATCAGTCTGTCTGTCTCCGCTTCAGTCAACCTCTTTTCTCTTCCTTAAATTTCTCTTCCCTTACTACTATTAATTTCATATACGTGTGTGTGTTCGTGTATGTGTGTGAGTGTGTATGTATGTATATATATATGTGTGTGTGCGCGTGTGTGTGTGTGTGTGTGTGTACGACGGCGTAACTTGATCGTACATTATGTTTGCTGATGTATACACACTTACAAACATACATATACAAATTCACAGGTATGCGTCTGTATATATATATATATATATACATGTGTATATATATAATGTATATACATATATATATATATATATATATGTATATATATTGTGCATAGAACAAACATCAAATTGAACACTTTTGTTTCCATAAAAAGAGACAAAGTTATGTATATATATATATATATATATATATATATATATATATATATATATATATATATATATATATATATATATATATATATATATATACATACATATATATATATATATATATGTATATATATATGTTTTTGTGTGTATGCAAATAGATATAAATACATGCATGTATATGTTGTGTATGTATATATGCATGTATATATATATATATATATATATATGCATACCTACACACATATACATGTGTTTGCGAGCGTGTATGCGTGTATGCGTGTGTGTGTAGGTGTGTGGAGAGAGATGTAAAATTTTGATACATAATGAACTAAGGTAAACAAGTAAACAAATCAGAGTAGCCTGTGGCATGAATAGGGACACAAAAGACCAATAAAGATACATTAAATACCATTAAATGTAAGTTCTTTATTAATTGAAATTATTTTTGCTTGGAAAAGTGGTAAACAAACGCTTTGTGGCAATTGCGTCTAACGTACGCACGTATACACCGATACAAACGTTTTAATGTATGTAGTTTCACATGTATATCTATATCAGTATTTTTATATATCTGTCTGTCTGTCTGTGTGTCTGTCTGTCTCTCTCTAGCTTTCTTTCTCTCTCTGCATATATATATATATATATATATATATATATATATATATATATATATATATATATATATATATATGCACGCACACATACCATGTATGTATATATATATATATATATATATATATATATATATATATATACATATACATATACAGATATACATATATCACTATATGTATTTATTTATCAATCTACCTATCTATATGTCTGTATGGTGTCTGTCTACCGAGCTATCTATCTATTCATCTATATGAATGTGTTTATATATATGTATATATATATGTATATATATATATATATATATATATATATATATATATATATATATATGTATATATATTTGTGTATATATATATATAAACATATATATATATATATATATATATATATATATATATATATATATCTATATATATATATATATATATATATATATATATATATATATATATATATATATATATATATATATATATATATATATACATATATATGTATACATACATTAGACTCACATATTCATCCGCCTATGCATTCGTGTGTATGTGTCTTATCTTGCACTCCTGCTAACAGTACGAAACAAACAGGAACTTACGCACGCCGACACATACATTAACATACCAGGCATTCATTCAAAATGGTGAACACTTTCCTTATCTTTTATCGTTATTTTTAAGTTATTTCAGTGTTTGCTTCTTAATTGCTGACAAAATGGCTTATATTTCCTTTATTGTAACTTATATCATTTATTTGTTTATTCAACACGCCACTACCCATTTTCCTTCATTTTCCTTTCACACTTCAACTCGTTATTTTCTCATTTTTCGTTTCATTTTTCGTTCTTAGCCTATTTTATTTTTTACATATTATTTTCTCATTTATTTTATAAGTGCAGAAATGCTATTTTTCCCCCTCTCGTTCTCTGTTCCGTCTCTCCTTGTCTTTCACTTCTTCTGGCTGCCTTACGCTTTCCTTGGGTTTCGCTATAGTTTTCGAATTCTATTCTCTGCCCCGCCACTTTCGCATCTTCCTCTCTCTAGATACCTCAAAAACTCTCTATGGGATGTCATTCTTTTCCATTTCTTCCCCTCTCTCTCTCTTTCTCACTCTCACCACTCTCCTTGTTTTCTCTTCCACTCTCTAAGAATCTCTCTCGTCTCTCCTCTCTCTGTTATTTACTTCCCTCTTTTCTATATTTCACTCTCTTCCTTTTCAGTTACTCTCTCTCTCTCTCTCTCTCTTCTTTTCCCTCTGCCAATGTTTCTCTTCTTTCTTTTACTATTTCTTTATCACTTTCTACCACTCTTTCTCCTTCACTTCTGTCCCTGTCATTCTGGCATTCTTTACCCCCTATCTCTGTGTTAGTCTCTCTCACACTCGCTCTCAGATATTCCCTCTCATCCTTTCATCTCTGTCAGTCTACGTCTGTTACCCATAGAGGCCCTCTCTTTACTATATCGCTCTTCCACTTTCTCTCTCACACACAGCCTCTCTGTCTTTCTCTCCCTTACCATATACTTTTTATTCCTGTGTAGATATATGTATGGGTGAACGTACGTGTAAGTTAGCTTTTTAAACTTCTACTTTTGTTTTGTATGAGTGATATGTTTTCTATACGTTTTTGTTTTGCTTTATTTTTGTACGCCCATGCTTGCTTGTGGCTGCTTTTTATACGTATGTGCTTTAGATTTTTTTTTAATATATATTTTCACTTCTGTTTGTATTTCTGTGTATGCCTGTATATGTTCGTATTTCTCTGAGTACGTGAGTGAGTCTCTCTCAGTGCGCCTGCGCGCATGTGTATGAGCGTGCGTACGTTTGTGCGAATATGTGTGAGTGTCTGTGTGTGTGTGTGTGGTTTATTCCTTCACTCTCTACCCCCATCAAAGATTTCATCGTTTTTGCTTTCTTCTTATTTTCATTGTTGTTTTTTGTTTTCTTTCTTTCTTCCTTTCTAGAGTCGTTCGTAAATGTTTGTTAATTATTTTTTTTTTTTCTGACATTTTTTTTTCACACATGTCGGCTGCTCCTATTTCCCTGTGGGCAATAACAACTATTAGGTCTCTAAAGCGGGTTTAACTTCGCTTCTAGCGTATTCTTCAATTTCTTTTGCAGTTAAGACTTGGGGGATTACCCGGTGCCTGACCAAGAACAGGCTTGGCAAAACAGTCGAAACACATCACAATAACTAGACTTCAGATCAGAGTTGTTTCGAATGTTCTTTGCAGAGCAAAACTTCTATATTTTATACTATTTACTATTTTACTATTTTACTTGTTTCAGGCTGTTGACTGTGGCCATGCTGGAGCACCGCCTTTAGTCGAGCAAATCGACCCCAGGACTTATTCTTTGGAAGCCTAGTACTTATTCTATTGGTCTCTTTTGCTGAACCGCTAAGTTACGGGAACATAAACACACCAACATCGGTTGTCAAGCGATGTTGGGGGGACAAACACAGACACACAACCACACACACATATATATATATATATATACACATATACACGACGGGCCTCTTTCAGTTTCCATCCACTCACAAGGCTTTGGTCAGCCCGAGGCTATAGTAGAAGACACTTGCCCAAGTTGCCACGCAGTGGGACTGAACCCGGGACCATGTGGTTGGTAAGCAAGCTACTTACCACACAGCCACTCCTACGCCTATATACTTATTTTATTTTACTTTTAATTTCAAGTTTCTCATGTTCACGATAAATAAATCATTTTAAGACCATTAAAATTATCACCATCATTACCAGTACAATCCTCCGCCTCCACCGGCTCATCCTCCTCTTCCTGCTCCTCACGTCATCATAATCCACCTCTTCCTTCTCCTTCTCCACATCATCATATTCATTAGTAGTATCACACTCATCTTGATCATCGTCGTCGTCTTCATCAGCTATCTTCAACATTGTTTCCATCTAGACTCAATTTCTCTGATTCTTTTTTTTTACTCTTTTAATTATTTTAGTTATCTGACCGCAGCCATGCTGGAGCACTGCCTTTAGTCGAACAAATTGACCCTAGGACTTATTCTTTGTAAGCCTAGTACTTATTCTATCGGTCTCTCTTTGTCGAACCGCTAAGTTACGGGAACGTAAACACACCAGCATCGGTTCTCAAGCGATGGTAGGGGGAGAAACAAACACACACACATACACGCACACACACACACACACACACACACACACACACACACACACACACACATAGGACGGGCTTCTTTCAGTTTCCGTCTACCACATCCACCCACAAAGCTTTGGTCGGCCCGAGGCTATAGAAAAGGACACTTGCTCAAGGTGTCACGCAGTGGGACTGAACCCAGCTGCATGTGGTCTGTGAGCAAGCTATTTACCACACAGCTACTCCTGCGCCTATTTAATTTATTTGTAAAAGATGAGACGTTTATATGTTTTATGTGTGTATAAACATACGTACATATACTTATGCATATGTATATATAACACACACATATATATAAGGAGAGAGAGAGAGAGAGAGAGTCAGAGAGGGGGAGAGGGAGATACAGAAAAAAATTGAGAAAGAGAGAAAGGGTGAGATACAGAAAGAAATCGGGAGAGAGAGAGATAGAGATAAAACATAGAAATATCTCCAAAATGATGATTTGAAAACCTAATATATATAGAAAAAGTTTAATCCTAAACAGTTTTTCAACCTGGGATATACACGCCATTATCTATACATTTATCTGTGTGCTTTGAGTTATTCAAATAAAAGAATTATTTCACGCTTTCTGGAAAGTTATAAAGTCATGATGACGTGAACAATATGTATTTGCTTTCGGAGGTATGTTTGTGTATACCTATTCATGCGTGTATATGTACTATATATATATATATATATATATATATATATATATATATATATATATATACGATATCGGCTGTATAACGTTACACAATTATATATTTATACATACAGGGTGTCACAAAATAGTGTATACACACTTAAGATAATTGTAAAGTAGGTGTTTATTAAAATACGTTTCGTTTTCAAAATTTAATAGAATGTACAGACATTATTTTATTGATTTGTCGATGCCTGTTTTCAAACTGACGTCCGTTCTTGTCCAGGCACTGCTGACAGCGCGAAGCAATGCAATCGCAAACATCATGAAACAATTCGTTTGGTATTTCTGACCATTCTCGTTCAGTGGTTGCTCTCAAATCAGTGACTGTTGCAGCTTTCATAGTGTATCTCCATAAAAAAGTCTAGTGGTGTGAGGTCCAGTGAATGTAGAGGGTATTCAACGTAACCCCTTCGTCCAATTCCCCCCGTTTGACAAAATATCATCAAGGAAGGATCTAACATAGCGATGGTAGTGTGGCGGTGTCCCATCCTGCTGAAAACAAAACTACTCATCATCAAAGTCTTCTCTAATGCTTGGCATGACAGATTGTTGTAGCAAGTTCATAGTAACATAAAAAAAGAACGGTTCAATTAATCCTCTTGATGATAAGCGATACCACACTGTAGCTCCTGGTAAATTAACATGGTGTTCCACCATAACATGAAGATCCTCAGGTCCCAAGTAGGTGCAATTTTCGCGGGTAATTGAAACATTTAATTTGAATGTGGCCTCATCATTCCACACAACCTTTGTTGGAAAGTGTGCATCTTCTACACATCATGCCGAGTGCCACTCGCAATACTGCATTCTTTGGTCTGGATCATCATCATTAGTAGCATGGACTAATCTTGGAACGTAACGTTTCCATTGACAACGCTTCAAAATGGGTTGGACAGACGATTTTGACATACCTACCTCATGACTCGCTTGCCGCATAGATTTTCTTGGACATTGGTGATACGTTTCTAGCACTCCTTCTTGGTTCGTGGGGGTTGTCAATGTTCGTGGTCTTCCCGAACGCTTGGGAAGAAGGCCAAGCAAGTGAGGTACTGATGACGGTTACTGAACGAGAAACACGTGTCCAAGACTGTCCTCTTACTCCAGACAAAAAGCTTGTCCTTTGTCTTATTGGTAGGTGACTTTTGAAACTTGTCTGTCTGTGGGATTGAACCTGAAACTAGCTATTTGCGAAGCGAAATATGTAACTATACGACGAGGACTGTATAAAGAAATGTAACGCACCTATTTTATTTGAACGTATGTCACGAACAAAGCCTATAAAACGTATCGTTTACGATATTTAAAACGACTACAAAGACTAATGAATCCATAGTTTTATAACTTCAGACCGAAACTTAACTTCTGTTTTTATCTGACGAAATTGCATTCAATTCCACCCCTAGTGACAAACTAAACATATTCGCCATAGCACTAAACCGACAATCCCTATCCAGACATATGACTTTTTTTGTAGAAAAATTAGATGAAGTAATTTCAATGGTGTAGACACATATTGTCAAATATAACATTTAATAAGAACAATAAATTAAATAATGTAATTGCTTCTCCTGCAAGTTCTGCGACAACAACAACGATGGCAGGGAAAGGCATCAAGTATAATTATTGCTTATGATATAATTCCATAATAAATAAAATATATATCTCGTTATTTTCTAAAAATGTCCTCACATTTGGAGACTTACTTAATTTTCGTCTGGCGTCATTACTAAAATGACAATATTAAATCCAGACTAACAGACTAACCTAAGGCCAATCTAAGAATTACACACCATCCCAGACGAACATATATAACCTTTTAGCTGCGACAAACTGATATTGTAGTGATATTTCGACAATTTTTATGTCGCAATTTAATGTAAGATCAATTGTCAACATCCAGGTCAGCTGAAGTCTGAGTGTAGAATTGTTAATTTAATGTTAACGTATTTATTACATGGATAGTTTATAACAGAAATAGAAACATTTAAGGAGTGAGTGAATGCAAAAAAAAACAAAACAAATAAAACGCTAATAGGGAAGTGTAATATAATTTTATTTTAAGACGAACGCTTAACAATTCCTGATTCATTTTGACCATATATGCCCTCATCAGTGGAACATAGATGTCACTGCCTTCACCCGAGTAGTGTTTGAATACTATGGGAAACAAAGTATAAATTATTTTGAATATTTGCAATAAAAAGGTAGAATTGTTCTTAGAAGGAACATTACAAAAATACCATCCACGCGATAAAATATGAATTACGTTTACTATTTCTACATTAGTACTAGGTTTACAAAGAATAAGCCCTGGGGTTGATTTTCTCGACTAAAGGCGGTGCTCCAGCATGGCAGCAGTCAAATGACTGAAACAAAAGAGTGAAAGAGTATATACACACACACACATATATATAGCGATCTCTCTCTCTCTATGTATATATATATATATATATATATATATATATACACATATATAGATATATATATATACACATATATATATATATATACACACACATATATAGATACATAAACACACACACACACACACACACACATATATATATATATATATATATATATAATACACTATACATTGACACATGCATGCGTATGTTTATATGTGCAAATGTATTCTAGTATACACCAAAGCAGTCTTAATTGTTATGAGATGCAAATTATATCTCTCTTGTACAACCGCACAGTACGGTGGCAGCGTTCATCGTTATTAACATGGCCACACAACATTGACACAGCTCACACTAGGTTTAACCTTGCGGAAATACATAGATATGTCATAAAACTAGACAGATATCAACTAGACTTTATACTGGAAATAGAATTTCCACTTCACGTCACTTATTTTATTCTCTCATCGTTAGGAATTAAATTTGTCAATCTTATATAATTGAATATCGTGAATAATATTTTCCGCAACACAAAACATCAAGTTTCTACCTTTAACTATTTACGTCATATTGCAACAGTTTTCGTCTAATTAAAGACTGTGATAATTTCTAAAACACGATACGAGATGAGTTTAAGTTAGAACTTATTGATTAACTGTAAGGATATTGTTAATTCAGTCGTCATTGACTTCGTTTAAATTTACTGCTTTAATAACACCCTTGCTAATGTTTCATGTGAAATGATCAAAGGTTGTAGCAAGTCATGCTCTGTACTATGACACTAAATCAGATCGTCTTCAGTTATTCATATATGCAGCACATTTAATCTTACTGCGAAATTATGTGGCTTTTAACAGTTATTTTCGCCTTCGGTTTTCATTGCTGTTCAACGAAATATTTGAAAGTTTAATTCGCTGCAATTTCTTCAGAAAATTCGGATAAGATGTTTGGTATGAACTGCAATTCTATGTAAGTTACTATGTAGCGTTAATCCGACACTCTGTTCAGAATAAACAAGAATTTTATATGCAAACAGAATAGTCTGCTGAATGTCACTGAATAGTAATACTATGAATAAATAACTACAAAAAGGAACTTGACAATAACGCATAAACTAAAATGAATGTGTTTCTCGTTGAAAAAAGTGCAATACGTTTTTCTCTGGTGACCATACATACACACACAGAGATATGTTCGCAAGTATATGTATATGCATATAAATATCTATCTATCTATATATATATATATATGTGTGTGTATACATATGTGTGCACCCGTGTGTCTTTGTGCATGAATGTATGTATGCATATATATATGTATATATATATATATATATATATATATATATATATATATATATATATATATATACAGAGAGAGAGAGAGAGAGAGAGAGAGAGAGAGAGAGAGAGAGAGAGAGAGAGAGAGAGAGAAAGAAAGAAAGAGAGTTGTGAGAATCATTTGATCACTTCTGTCTAATGTTATTTGAATTAATACGGAAAGTATTTTTATCTCAAAGTTGTAGGTTTTTTGTAGCTCTCTTCTACCACTACAAAATTTGTATAATGTTCTTCAAATTTGAATAAATTTCACCTCATCAGACATGTGATGATGTAGAGCGAAGAAGAAGAGAATGAAAATGTTCGATACATGCTACTCTTCACTTTCAATCAATGTTTCAAAGCTGCCGAAGCCGGTCGAGACATTTGTGTTGCACATGACGAAGGTGCGGATGCTATAATAACCGCATAGTAATATATTTGAAGTTTCAGGTATAGAAAGATCGATCTAACAAATTCTCCGAATTCTGGCTTTCTTTACAATTCAACGAGTTGTATTCAAGTGTATCTGTAACAAGTAACTCGGAAATTGTCCCAGTTGATGCGATGCTCTCATTATAACCATCACCCTCACTCGATAGGTACAGTCCAAAATCTTGGTGCTTCTTTGCCATACGCTCCAAACGGGAGACAATTCTAGCCCTTCTGTACTGCAGCCAGTTTACTTCTTCGATATTAGAGTACGCGTGAAGACAAACACATATTCCTTTACAGTAAATTTACTGGTGATGAATTATGTCGTCTTTACGCCAGTGATAAACAGACGCAAGAATGATTGGGCCCCGATGAGCAAGCAAATTCTCGAGCCAAGCCATAGTTGCATCCACGCATGACAAAGATCAACGTTTCATGAGATTGGGAAATACTAATACATTACGAACTACTTCGAAACAAACTCACAACCGATGAAGAACATTACGTTCAGCAAATTCAACAGCTGAACAAGCTCTCACCTTGTAACGATCCGACAAAAGACATAGTATACTTCTTCAACATCATAACACTCGCCCCCACGAAGAAATCGACCCCTGGAGTTGTTCTCTCTAAGCCTGATGCTTATTCGACCAGTCTTTTCTGCTGAACACTTGCTAAGTTAAGCCTTTTCTTGTTTTTGACTTATTAAATTCGTTAAAGTACAACCAAATTATTTTGTGTATGAAGTGCTACTTTCCCTTCGGATATATATATTCAACATTTGTAATATTAAATTTCATTGAATGTAAGCAATTTGCTTCTGTTTAATAAAGTTGTTAGTTTACAATTATTTTTTAATGTATATTCGTTTACAAATATTTCAAAATTCTGCAGTCTATTCAATTTTAGATATATTATATGTTAAGCTTGGGTTTTTATCATATATTCTGGTAAATTTGATCATATATTCTAGTAAATATTAAATGTTATTGTTTCTTACAAGAAACGAATATCGGACTCCATATCGCGAGAGCGTGACTGAATACTGAATGGCAGCATTTTTATCAAAGAGACAATTGATGATTTTTCAAAGTCTAAGAAAAGTTAAATTTCTTGGAGAATTTAAGATTATATATGTATGTATGTACGTATTTATGTGTGTATGTATGCAGATGTATATATTTATGAATACATACATAGTTGTATATTCATATATATATGTATATGTATATATATATATATATATATATATATATATATATATATATATATATATATATGTACATATGTAGGCATGCATATATTTATATATATACATATGTTGACACTCATATATATATATATATATATATATATATATAGATAGATAGATATGTATATGCACATACATGTATATACATACGTATATATATACATACATAGATATATGTATATATATATATATATATATATATATATATATATATATATATATATATATAAAATACGATGTTTATATACCAAAAAGATTTTATAACATTTTTCTGACATAATTTAAATATATACTTTAACCATGTACCACAAACCTTCTGTAGTTTTTTCACTCCTATTATCTTTTATATATATATATATAGTTTTAGGGAAAATAACCAAGTTTCAAGAACTTTATATATATTTTATCTATAAAGCTCAATTTAATTTTAATTTTTTATAAATTGATTTTAAGTGAGTTTTTACCTGTAATTTTGGATTTTGTCCCTAATATTATTATTATTATTACATATATATATATATATATATATATATATATATATATATATATATATATATATATATATATACATACATACATACATACATACATACATACATACATACATACATACATACATACATATATATATATATATATATATATATATATATATATATATATATATATATATATGCATATATATATATGTGTGTAAATATATGGTCACCGCACAATATAAAATTCACGGTGCAACTGGAGACAACCCAACAAAGCTATACAAAAAAAAAATCGTCTCAACGTACCGGCTACTGGTAAAGACTGAAAGGATTAAAACTCTTCTCCCTAGAAAGAAGGCGGGAAAGATATGCAGTAATATACATCTGTGAAATCCTGAACGTTTGGTACAAGGCCTTGTCCAAAACTTTGGCATTGAAAATTACACAGGCAGATAGGGGCGCCTCTGTAGAGTGCTAAATATCTCTATCAAAATACAAGACCAGGATCTGAAAAAGCTTGTGTTTGAAGGGCCCACAACTCTTCAATAACCTTTGAAAACGCCTGAAAGACCTGCATGGTGTGGATGTAGGTATTTTCAAAACAAACCTGGATCTCCATGTGTCAAAGGTTCCATATGAAACGACCTCACGGCAATAAACTTAGATGAGTGCAGCTGCATCAAACTCCCTCATTCATCAAATGCCATAAAGGTTTCAAATAACGGTGTAGCACCGCCAACAGTGGTGCCCCAACATGACCGTAGCTTTGAAGCTGAAAGAAGTTAAGGATTTTAAAGATTATATATATACATGTGTATGTACTACAAATATATATATATATACACACACACATATACATAAATATATAAACACAAGCATACATATATACACTAGAATTAATCACCTCAGGTTACAACGCTTCTAATGTACATCACAGTGGTGTTGTTATCTAACTTAAGAATATTTACTCTAACAAGGTTTGAGAACTGCAAAATCAAGTCCATTTTATTTCGTTTGCTTAAAAGTTAACATTGTTTAACGTGCCAAATGGATACCTGAAACGCTGCCGAAACTAAAATTACGTATCTCACTTGATGTTAAAGTATGAAATGCGAACGGAATAAAAATGGAAAAAAAAAAAAAAAGAATACTACAAGTAAGCAAATAATATAAACGTCAAAAGAAATTGGAAAATGTAGAAAGAGGTCTGAATAGAGCGTTCTTTTCTTATAGTTGGCTGTGAAAATAGAAAGAAAGAAACGAAGGACAAAAATAACAAAAGCGAAATAAAATTGTGAAAGTCTAGTTTCAAGTGGATAGATAATTTGACGCCAGAAATTACTCGACTGGCAAGCTAAGTTCTTGAAGAAAGATAAAAAAATGTTGTAATAAAATCAATGACATTCTTTTAGCCCTCTGCTTAAATTTAGCTGTTTCAACTTAGCATCATAACTTTAACTCCAGACGTGACACACTTGCCTAACGAGAAGCAATAGTACTTGTATTTCATAGGTTCAAACTTCTTGATCAAATTTGTTTTTTTCCAGCCTACGGCAATGTCTTCCTGTGTCTCCGTCGATCTACGTGTAGCTATTTCACTATCGCAAATGAGAAATCATAAAAAAAAAAGTGAGATTGTTTAAAACATATGGGCGATTGTCATTCGTTATTTCTGAGTTTATTAGGTGTGTGTGCAAGTTTGTACACGTACGTGTGTCCATCTATTGTGAAATTACGCACGAAAAGGGAGCACGCATACATTTACACATATAGACAAACAAATGTCTTCATATACACACCCATATATGTGTGTAGGTATATGTGGTTTGTGTATGTGTATTTATGCATATAAATTTTTGTGCATATATATATATATATACATATCTATAAATCTATTTCCTTTCTATCTATCTATCTATCTATCTATCTATCTATCTATCTATCTAACTAACTAACTACCTGCCTGCTCCTTTGCCTGTCTGCCTGTCTGTTTTTCTGCCCGTCTGCCTCGCCTCTGTCTCACTCTCTCTCTCTCTTTCATTCTCTCTATATAAATATATATATATATATATATATATATATATATATATGCGATGGTCAGTTTGTAGCTATACTAGAAAACAGTTAATAAAGGCGCTGTGGAATGAGACTGAAACCGAAAGCGACTGAATGCAGCCATGCACATATGAATACAGTGCTGCAAATATATTTCTTGTTAGTAGTTAACGTATATTTCTACAAGTCGCTTACTCATGTCTGCAGGTTTTTGCAGAAGTTGCATGATATTTGGAACACGCGTTCTTTCAATTCAAAGGTATCTTTATGCCTTCGAAGACGATTCCTTTAATCTTTGAACTACGTATTAATCTTTTATATACAGCAGTGTAACAATATGGCATTGCTCTGAGCAGTGACAGGAAAATCAGTCTAACAGAATTTCTGTAATATGTATTAGAGTCATTATTGCTAATCGTCCGTTGAGAAGAGACTAGAGCGGATGTCAATGAATGATGATAATTACCTAAGATACATTCCGTACTAATAGGTTGAGATTTAATCAGAAATAAAGAATGAACATTTCAATCATTTCAAAAGCTTAAACGCTACATGATTTGTCGGTCTTCTAGAAATAGTATTCATTTATGTATACCATATTTTAAAGTATGAAAGACGAACAAGAAATGCATATTCAATGCTGCAAAATTATCAAGAAAATTAACATACATCTTCCATATTGTATGCTGAAAAGTTGTCTGTGTGGTTTTCTGAAATGAACGGTGTAGGTGGTTGTAGACGTAATCAGGGGTCTATAGCAGGCAGGTATTCAGCAGTGGTGGTTTTGCTGCGATATCTATATATACATATACATACATACATACATACATATATGTATGTATGTATATATATATATATATATATATATATATATATATATATATATATATATATATATATATATATATGCGTGTATATACATATATATATATATATATGTATATATGCGTGTATATATATATATATATATATATATATATATATATATATATATATATATATATATCGCATGAAATGCACAACAATAATAGGTGGTTGCAGTTCGCCAAAAAGTGGCAAGTGTCCTTAGGCTCGGTGAAGGCTACGAGGATTCCACCGGCTTGCTGTCAAATAAAAAAAAGCATTTAACCTGTGCCCTAATGCGTTATACAATTATGTGGGTCAAAATTAGCTAAATGCAAAAAAGCTTTTTCCATGTATTACATTTCCAAAATCAGGGTACGCCATCCACGTTGCATCGTGTACCATTAAGCAAACTATGGCAACTGTGCCAATCCTCATGAGAGTCAAAGTCAACATCATCGGAAATTGAACTCAGAAAAATGAAGACGAAATAAATATCGCTAAAGTAGCAATGTGAATATTAAAAATTATTTAGGCACATACAATCCTTTACACAGAAATAATATTTACACATACAGGCGTACGTAAGACACACACACCAGCGTGCACACACGCTCGTGTGTACACACTTGCGTGCGCACACTCACTGTCACGCGCACTCACATTCTCACACTCACACGCAGTGAGTTCGTTTTATTTGGTATACATCGATATCAGTATTCGAGTAATTTGTTGGAAAATCGTAAATGTAATAAATCCACAAGATATGTGCAACATTGAAGGGGACAGCTATGTTTGTACACTTCATTGCATTCACTAATGTTTAGCAATTAAGGAGTAGCTGCTTAATAGCACACCTTTGATTTCTTTTATGATGTTATAATTATGTATCACTAAAAGAATCCAGTAATAAACATTGGTACTAAGTAAACTGATTTCACACAACAGCATTGACAGACACATATGTATACATGCTTGTGAATGTGTATGTGAGCGTGTGTATTCGTATGTGTGTGAGCGTGAAAATGTGTATGTGTGCGTGTGTGTGTATATGCAAATTGAATTGATTGATTGGAATTTACTCAGCTTTCAATCGATCGTGGTCATTTGATACCGATTGAGAGTGGGAAAAGGCATTAATCTCAAGAATAAAAAAAAAGAAAATCTGGAAACTTAACAACCCTGTTATGTCAACATTTGTCTGATACATAGGTAAAGAGTACAACTATAGATGACTGCTTCGAAACCCCCAGTCTTTACGAACAGATTATAAATTCATATTTATAAAGGCACAGAAGAGGTTGCGTGATAAGAAGCTTGCTTACTAAACACATCGTTCCGGGTTCAATTCTACTGCGGAGCACCTTGGGCAATTGTCCTCTACCGTAGCCTCGGGTCAACCAAAGCTTTGTGAATGACCTTGGTACACAGAAACTGAAAGAAGCACGACGTATATATATATATATATATATATATATATATATATATATATATCAGAAAGATGCACACGTGTCAATACATTACGGCCATTTCAAGCAGCTTCTTTTAATTGATTAATGTAAACATTACAAGAACTTGAATGAAAAGAATGGAGCTGAGTCTAATAATAAAATAAATACCGATAATGAAACTGAAATTAATAATCAAACTCGATGTTCGGAAAATAGCAGCGGTGCTGATATGATTCGCTTTCATAGACATAAGAATACTAGGAATAATAACGTGGACTGGTATAACATTCCTTTCAATTGCGTAATCTCTACCAATATATATAAGTTTATGGCGATTCTGGAGAAAAAAATCTTTACAGCTTAACTTAAGTATAGCTAACTTTTCTCTTGAATGAGAATCAAACTCTCATATTCCACCTTTCCATATATAGCTATGATTATAACTTGCTTGAAC